>NC_056455.1:1452500-1752500 GCF_018296145.1 Oncorhynchus tshawytscha
TCTCAGGGAATTAGACCAATTGGTACAAAATATATAGAGTACTGCACACACTACAATTACTTAGGTTTAAAAATAAGCTCAACTGGACACCTTAATGAGGCAGTGAATGAACTGAGAGAGAAAGTACGCAGGGAATTCTACGCCATTAAAAAACAAATTCAAATTGAAATGCCTATTAAAATTAGGCTAAAACTAATTGAATGTGTTATTGAAGCAATTGCACCTTATGCCAGCGAGGTGTGGGGTCCACTTGCAAAACAAGATTTCATCAAATGGGACAAAAACCCCATTGAAACCCTGCATGCAGAGTTCTGTAAGATTCTCCTACATGTCCAGAGGAAAACTACAAACAATGCATGCAGGGCAGAATTAGGCCAATATCCACTAATAATAAATACTCAAAAAAGAGCAATTAAGTTTTGGAAACATCTAAAATACAGTGACCCCCTCTAATATCATTACCAAGCCCCGCAATGCCAAGACCTGAGCAAAGAAAAGAGTCCCCTAATCCAGCTGGTCCTGGGGCTGAGTTCACAAACCTGTTCTACTAACACACTGAAGCCTCAGGACCAGAACATCCAATCATTCAGAATTAAACAAATTACAACACAATCAAAACAAAACTACATTTCTTATTGGGAAACACAAACACAAAGCAAAATGCAGTGCTATCTGGCCCTAAATCGACAGTACGCCGTGGCTAACTATTTAACCTTGGTTACTGATCAAAACCTTAGAAAAACCTTGACAAAGTACAGGCTCAGGTAACACAGCCTTGCCATTGAGAAGGGTAGACACAGGAAAACCTGGCTCCCTGTAGAGGAAAGGCTGTGAAACCACTGCACAACAGCAAAACCTGAGACAGAACTGCATTTCCTGACAAAATGTAAAAAAATATTTAACCATTAGAGAGTGTCATTTCCCCAAATTTGAAACCCTTATTCAAGGTTTCCAAGACCTCTCTGATGAGAGTAGGCTGTTGGGGGAGGACGCAGAGAGCTGTGGGTTGGCAGCGCACTACATTGCTGCCTGCCATAAGATGAGGGACAGTGTCTGACAGACCAATCAACCTGCCTCTACTATGTCCTCTACTAAATGCTTATTGTTATTGTTCAATGTATGGTTATTTTGACCCTTGGTTATTGTTGTTACTTTTGTCCCGTTGACAATTTTGATTCTTATTATTTTCATATCGTAAATATCCAAAGTAAGCTTTGGCAATATGAACATTGTTACATCATGCCAATAAGGCAAATTGAATTGGAGAGAGAGAGAAAGAGAGAGGGAAGAAAGAGAGAGGGAAGAAAGAGAGAGGGAGAGGGAAGAAAGAGAGAGAGAGAGGGAAGAAAGAGAGAGAGAGAGAGAGAGAGAGAGAGAGAGGGGAAGAAAAAGAGAGAGAGAACGAGAGAGAGAGAGAGAGAGGGGGGGGGCTCATTGAATCCAATGAGAATCCAAAGAGTCAAAGTTAAGACGACTGGAGTGTAACTCAGACACACACACATAGACATGCACACATCTGCACAGAAAAACAACAACCGATATGCACACAATTGCCTCGAGCATGCATAAGTAAGCACACACGTAATGCATGCATGCAGGCTTACAACATTAAAAAACATACATATTCGTAGGAAAAAAGACTGAAAAGGACAGCAGATGATGAACAAAGTGACAAGAATGGAAAAACAAAAAGGAGGACAAATACTAAACTTGCAATCAAAGATAGAGAGAATGAAGCCAAAAAATTGAATTTGGTTTTAATCAGCGAACAGCCAAATTTAGACAGACATACACACAGCGAGTCCCCAAAGGATTTAGGGCCCAGGCTGTAGGGTGTGCGTGTGTGTGTGTGTGTGTGTGTGTGTGTGTGTGTGTGTGTGTGTGTGTGTGTGTGTGTGTGTGTGTGTGTGTGTGTGTGTGTGTGTGTCCATGAGACTGATTATCCATGAATGACTGATGATGGATCTTAGTTTTTCTTTTTTTCTCTGTCTCTCTTTTTTCTTGTTTCCTCACCCTCTTTCTCTCTCTCTGCACTGGGCTGAGAGCTTTCAGGAGACAGGAACACACTCACAGATCTGCATGCATATTCAACAGAGGATCCTGAATAGATTTAACGCTTTCATGTGTTACTGTATAACCTTCCACGCTGATCCACACAGGCACTTCCTTGCATGCACACACAAGATACACACTCACTTAAACACACACACACGTGTGCGCACACACGTCTACACACACACTGGCAGGGGACGGACCAGCTAAACAACAGTTTATACTCAACCTTTATTCATTTAGGTAGCATTCATTGCAGTAAAATGTAGAACAGTTTACAGTCCAGAACAGTTTACAGTCCAGTTTACAGTCCAGAACAGTTTACAGAACAGAACAGTTTACAGTCCAGAACAGTTTACAGTCTAGTTTACAGTCCAGAACAGTATACAGTCTAGTTTACAGTCCAGAACAGTTTACAGTCTAGTTTACAGTCCAGAACAGTTTACAGTCCAGAACAGTTTACAGTCTAGTTTACAGTCCAGAACAGTTTACAGTCCAGAACAATTTACAGTCCAGAACAGTTTACAGAACAGTTTACAGAACAGTTTACAGTCCAGTTTACAGTCCAGTTTACAGTCCAGAACAGTTTACAGAACAGTTTACAGAACAGTTTACAGTCCAGTTTACAGTCCAGTTTACAGTCCAGAACAGTATACAGTCCAGAACAGTTTACAGAACAGTTTACAGAACAGTTTACAGTCCAGTTTACAGTCCAGAACAGTTTACAGAACAGTTTACAGAACAGTTTACAGTCCAGTTTACAGTCCAGAACAGTTTTACAGTCCAGAACAGTTTACAGAACAGTTTACAGTCTAGTTTACAGTCCAGAACAGTTTACAGTCTAGTTTACAGTCCAGAACAGTTTACAGTCCAGAACAGTTTACAGTCCAGAACAGTTTACAGTCCTGTTTACAGTCCAGTTTACATTCCAGTTTACAGTCCAGAACAGTATACAGTCCAGTTTACAGTCCAGAACAGTTTACAGAACAGTTTACAGTCCAGAACAGTTTACAGTCCAGAACAGTTTACAGAACAGTTTACAGTCCAGTTTATAGTCCAGAACAGTTTACAGAACAGTTTACAGTCCAGAACAGTTTACAGTCAGAACAGTTTAACAGTTTACAGTCCAGTTTACAGTCCAGTTTACAGTCCAGTTTACAGTCCAGTTTACAGTCCAGAACAGTTTACAGAACAGTTTACAGAACAGTTTACAGTCCAGAACAGTTTACAGTCCAGAACAGTTTACAGAACAGTTTACAGAACAGTTTACAGTCCAGTTTACAGTCCAGAACAGTTTACAGTCCAGAACAGTTTACAGTCCAGAACAGTTTTACAGTCCAGAACAGTTTACAGAACAGTTTACAGTCCAGTTTACAGTCCAGAACAGTTACAGTCCAGAACAGTTTACAGAACAGTTTACAGAACAGTTTACAGTCCAGTTTACAGTCCAGAACAGTTTACAGAACAGTTTACAGTCCAGAACAGTTTACAGTCCAGAACAGTTTACAGAACAGTTTACAGTCCAGAACAGTTTACAGTCCAGAACAGTTTACAGAACAGTTTACAGTCCAGTTTACAGTCCAGAACAGTTTACAGAACAGTTTACAGTCCAGAACAGTTTACAGTCCAGAACAGTTTACAGAACAGTTTACAGAACAGTTTACAGTCCAGTTTACAGTCCAGAACAGTATACAGTCCAGAACAGTTTACAGTCCAGAACAGTTTTACAGTCCAGAACAGTTTACAGTCCAGAACAGTTTACAGAACAGTTTACAGTCCAGTTTACAGTCCAGAACAGTATACAGTCCAGAACAGTTTACAGAACAGTTTACAGAACAGTTTACAGTCCAGTTTACAGTCCAGAACAGTTTACAGAACAGTTTACAGTCCAGAACAGTTTACAGAACAGTTTACAGTCCAGAACAGTTTACAGAACAGTTTACAGTCCAGAACAGTTTACAGAACAGTTTACAGTCCAGAACAGTATACAGTCCAGAACAGTTTACAGAACAGTTTACAGAACAGTTTACAGTCCAGTTTACAGTCCAGAACAGTTTACAGAACAGTTTACAGTCCAGAACAGTTTACAGTCCAGAACAGTTTACAGAAGAGTTTACAGTCCAGTTTACAGTCCAGTTTACAGAACCAGAACAGTATACAGTCCAGAAGAGTTTACAGTCCAGTTTACAGTCCAGTTTACAGTCCAGAACAGTATACAGTCCAGAACAGTTTACAGTCCAGAACAGTTTACAGTCCAGAACAGTTTACAGTCCAGAACAGTTTACAGAACAGTTTACAGTCCAGTTTACAGTCCAGAACAGTTTACAGTCCAGAACAGTTTACAGAACAGTTTACAGTCCAGTTTACAGTCCAGAACAGTTTACAGAACAGTTTACAGAACAGTTTACAGAACAGTTTACAGTCCAGAACAGTTTACAGAACAGTTTACAGTCCAGTTTACAGTCCAGAACAGTATACAGTCCAGACAGCAAAAAGGGCTAGAGAAAGACAGTACATTTGATAAAGAGGTTATCATGGACAACAGAAGGAAAAGAAAGGAGAGACAACAAAATAGAATGGAAGGATCATGCTCCCTCAACTTCAGGTCAGATTCTTCATGCCCTTCTAGTGTCACTGTTCCCCTGTATTCCTTCACCTCTCTGTGAACCAAGGACCTCTCCATCCATCTAAGACCCTGACACATTAACAGACAAACACTGCTCAATAGACAGCATTACAATATGAATGAGCAGAGCTGAGATGCAGCACCGAGCGCTGACATTAACCAAATAAGAAGCATACACATTTCAGCTGGACAAGGCCATTTCAGGGCCATATCAGGTGGCTATTTGCAGGTATTGAGGGTTGTCGTGGCTGCATCTCTGGACGCTAGTGTGTGTTTCACGTGCCAGACCAGCCGCCCGAGAAGGATTCTCATCCTGGATGACATCATGTCTGTCCCTGGCAAATGATGTCATCGCTCTGGCTCTTGTGAACAGCGGATGCCTTGACCCCGAGGCAAGAGGTAGCTGTCCACAATAAGTGTCATCACTCAGTCCATAAGTTCACATCCCAGGAAAAAATATATAATAATTGATTGGTTCCATTACGTTAACACATAATATTCAGCAGTGCCACTGACAAACACCCTACATAATAGATGCAGAGTAGAAATAATTAGTCAACCCATACAACATTGTGCCGGCAGTACTACTGTGATCGTGCAAGTGAGCGTGTGTGTGTGAATGACTGGCTGGCTGGCTGACTGGATGAGTGGCTGGCTGGCTGACTGGCGTGTAGTAGCTATTTGAAGAGCGCTGTACACTGTCTCTAAGCGTGGGCTAAACTATGTTATCTCCACCACCAAACTGCTGTACATTGTCTCTAAGCGTGGGATAAACTATGTTATCTCCACCACCAACCTGCTGTACACAGTCTCTAAGCGTGGGCTAAACCACATGATCTCCACCACCAACCCGCTGTACACTGTCTCTAAGCGTGGGCTAAACCACATGATCTCCACCACCAACCCGTGGTCTCTAAGCTAAAACCACATGATCTCCACCACCAACCCGCTGTACACTGTCTCTAAGCGTGGGCTAAACTATGTTATCTCCACCACCAACCCGCTGTACACTGTCTCTAAGCGTGGGCTAAACCACATGATCTCCACCACCAACCCGCTAGCTCTACCACCACCAGCTCCAGCTCCAGAGAAGGGGTTGCTTCGCCTGCCATGCCCCAGATGAAGGCTTCTCATCTAGGGAGAACGGTGAGGGAGGCTCGGGCCTGTCGCTTTCTCTACCTGTGGCTCGACTGATCTGCTGACTCATCACTGACACACATACATACAAACACACACACAAACACACACTACTTATGAGCCAGAGTGTTCCCGCGGAGATGTTCGGATGAGTTGCCGGGGACGGCGGTCGGTGCTTTCAGGCACCGGTAATCTGACTGGATTATCAACCAGGTGGAAATGCTCAGCCACTCTCGCTCTCTCTCTTCCCTCTCTCCACTCCTCCTTTCCCTCTCTCCTCCTAGCCTCTCTGCTCCACTCTCCCTCCATCCTCACCCTGCTGCTGTTTAATTCCACCTCACCTCTTCTCCTTTCCCTGCTTCCTTCCTTCTCTCCCTTAATTCTACCTCCTCTCTTACTCTTCCTTTCTCACTCATCCCTTTATCCTTTCTTCATATGTCCGTTCATATCCTCCTCCAAGTATTACAACAATGTGAGCAAAAATCACCAGCTGTGAGTCCTGTGGTGGGTGATCAGGGCTGGAGTGTACGGCTATAGGGAGACACACATTACAGCTTCTCCCGAAAGGACTGTTCACTACAACTTCAACCTTCTCCTGAGAGGTCTGTTCATAACATCTTCTCCCTTCTCCCTAGAGAACTGTTCATAACACCTTCTCCCTTCTCCCTAGAGGAATGTTCATGACACCATCTCCCTAGCGGAATGTTCATTACACCTTCTCCCTACTCAATAGAGGACTGCTCATGACACCTTCTCCCTAGCAGACTGTTCGTTACACCTTCTCCCTTCTCCCTAGCAGACTGTTCGTTACACCTTCTCCCCACTCAATAGAGTACTGTTCATTACACCTTCTCCCTTCTCCCGAGCAGACTGTTCATGACACCTTCTCCCTAGCAGACTGTTCATTTCACCTTCTCCCTTCTCCCTAGACGACTGTTCATAACACCTTCTCCCAAGAGGACTGTTCATAACACCTTCTCCCTACTCGCTAGATGACTGTTCATAACACCTTCTCCCTACTCGCTAGACGACTGTTCATAACACCTTCTCCCTTCTCCCAAGAGGACTGTTCATAACACCTTCTCCCTACTCGCTAGACGACTGTTCATAACACCTTCTCCCAAGAGGACTGTTCATAACACCTTCTCCCTACTCGCTAGACGACTGTTCATAACACCTTCTCCCTACTCGCTAGACGACTGTTCATAACACCTTCTCCCAAGAGGACTGTTCCTTACACCTTCTCCCTAGAGGACTGTTCCTTACACCTTCTCCCTAGAGGACTGTTCATTACACTTTCTCCCAAGAGGACTGTTCATTACACTTTCTCCCAAGAGGACTGTTCATTACACTTTCTCCCTAGAGGACTGTTCCTTACACTTTCTCCCTAGAGGACTGTTCCTTACACCTTCTCCCTAGAGGACTGTTCATTACACTTCCTCCCAAGAGGACTGTTCCTTACACCTTCTCCCTAGAGGACTGTTCATTACACTTTCTCCCAAGAGGACTGTTCATTACACTTTCTCCCTAGAGGACTGTTCCTTACACCTTCTCCCTAGAGGACTGTTCCTTACACCTTCTCCCTAGAGGACTGTTCCTTACACCTACTCCCTAGAGGACTGTTCCTTACACCTTCTCCCTAGAGGACTATTCATTACACACCTCTCCATACTCCCTAAAGGACTGTTCATTACACCTTCTCCCTAGAGGACTGTTCCTTACACCTTCTCCCTAGAGGACTATTCATTACACACCTCTCCATACTCCCTAAAGGCCTGTTCATTACACCTGCTCCCTAGAGGACTGTTCATTACACCTTCTCCCTAGAGGACTATTCATTACACACCTCTCCATACTCCCTAAAGGACTGTTCATTACACCTTCTCCTTAGAGGACTGTTCCTTACACCTTCTCCCTAGAGGACTATTCATTACACACCTCTCCATACTCCCTAAAGGACTGTTCATTACACCTTCTCCTTAGAGGACTGTTCCTTACACCTTCTCCCTAGAGGACTATTCATTACACACCTCTCCATACTCCCTAAAGGACTGTTCATTACACCTGCTCCCTAGAGGACTGTTCATTACACCTTCTTCCTTCTAACCTAGAGGACTGTTCAATACACCTTCTCCCTTCTAACCTAGAGGACTGTTCAATACACCTTCTCCCTACTCCCTAGAGGACTGTTCATTACACCTTCTCCCTTCTGACCTAGAGGACTGTTCAATACACCTTCTCCCTTCTCCCTAGAGGACTGTTCAATACACCTTCTTCCTTCTAACCTAGAGGACTGTTCATTACACCTTCTCCCTTCTCCCTAGAGGACTGTTCAATACACCTTCTCCCTTCTAACCTAGAGGACTGTTCAATACACCTTCTCCCTTCTAACCTAGAGGACTGTTCATTACACCTTCTCCCTTCTAACCTAGAGGACTGTTCAATACACCTTCTCCCTTCTAACCTAGAGGACTGTTCAATACACCTTCTCCCTTCTAACCTAGAGGACTGTTCATTACACCTTCTCTGTTCAATACCTACACCTCCCTAGAGGACTGTTCATTACACCTTCTCCCTTCTAACCTTCTCCCTTCTAGAGGACTGTTCATTACACCTACACTGTTCTCCCTACTCCCTAGAGGACTGTTCATTACACCTTCTCCCTTCTAACCCTAGAGGACTGTTCATTACACCTTATCCCTTCTAACCTAGAGGACTGTTCATTACACCTTCTCCCTTCTAACCTAGAGGACTGTTCATTACACCTTCTCCCTTCTAACCTAGAGGACTGTTCATTACACCTTCTCCCTTCTCCCTAGAGGACTGTTCATTACACCTTCTCCCTTCTGACCTAGAGGACTGTTCAATACACCTTCTCCCTTCTCCCTAGAGGACTGTTCAATACACCTTCTTCCTTCTAACCTAGAGGACTGTTCATTACACCTTCTCCCTTCTAACCTAGAGGACTGTTCAATACACCTTCTTCCTTCTAACCTAGAGGACTGTTCATTACACCTTCTCCCTTCTAACCTAGAGGACTGTTCAATACACCTTCTTCCTTCTAACCTAGAGGACTGTTCATTACACCTTCTCCCTTCTAACCTAGAGGACTGTTCATTACACCTTCTCCCTTCTAACCTAGAGGACTGTTCATTACACCTTCTCCCTTCTAACCTAGAGGACTGTTCATTACACCTTCTCCCTTCTAACCTAGAGGACTGTTCAATACACCTTCTGCCTTCTCCCTAGATGACTGTTCATTACACCTTCTTCCTTCTCCCTAGAGGACTGTTCATTACACCTTCTCCCTTCTCCCTAGAGAACTGTTCATTACACCTTCTCCCTTCTAACCTAGAGGACTGTTCAATACACTTCTGCCTTCTCCCTAGAGAACTGTTCATTACACCTTCTCCCTTCTCACCTAGAGGACTGTTCAATACACCTTCTCCCTGAGGACTCCCTACACCTTCTCCTTCTCCCTAGAGGACTGTTCATTACACCTTCTCCCTTCTAACCTAGAGGACTGTTCAATACACCTTCTGCCTTCTCCCTAGACGACTGTTCATTACACCTTCTTCCTTCTCCCTAGAGAACTGTTCATTACACCTTCTCCCTGCTCCCTAGAGGACTGCTCATTTCACCTTCTCCCTAAAGGACTGTTCATTACACCTTCTCCCTGCTCCTATAGAGCAGTGGTTCCCAAACTGTGTCCACAAGGGGTTGACCTGGGGGGAACGGGGGACCCCCCACCCAAAAAATATACATATATATTTTAAGGAACTCAGGCCATCTTTCAACTTACTATCGAAAGTTGTAATAGTAGAATGCATAAGGTGCAATTTCAAAGTTGAGTAGTGCATCATCAGTTTTATTCTTGTCATGTCAATCATCGCATACCTTAGAGAGCTATTTATAACTTGTCAGAAATGTCCAGATGAACTAGCCCATGTCAGCTGACCTTTTTTAGCTAGGTTTTTCTATCCCAAGGATATTGTTGTAATGTCTGAGTCACTCAAATATCACATGAATAAACATTAGACATGGAAAAATGTATAGAATTGCAAGAAAATAAGCTTTAAAGCTTTAAACTTGCAAAATGTTCTCAGCACCCCATGGCATCGTGTAGAATTGCAGGAAATAAGCCTTAAACCTGCAAAATTGTATCTCCCCCAACAAAAGGGGTGTGAACAGTTTGTGTCATGAACAGTGCTGGTGTCCATAGAAATACATGTGCTGGAAGGGAGGCCTGAGGGAAAAGGAACTATTCTAGATTCACAGCCTTAAATATGATCAGAGGACATTCTCCTCCGACTAAAGGCACAGACAGACAGACACACACCCTTATCTCCAACACACAGCGCCCCAGAGAGGGAGACGAGTCTCTCCGTTTACTAACTCTGTGTCTAGTCTACCTCTTACACAAACAGACAGGCAGACAGGCAGACAGACAGGCAGGCAGACAGACAGACAGATAGACAGACAGACAGACAGACAGACAGACAGACAGACAGACAGACAGACAGACAGACAGACAGACAGACAGACACGCTAACAACTCTGCCATTGGATGGGGGGCGGTGTCTCTTCTCTGTAACTGTGGCGATCAAAGTAATGGCACCCCGAAGCTAGCACCTCAAACACCTTAGCCAATCAGCTTGCTCGCTGGCTCCGAGTCCAAACGAGGCATCAGAATGACTGGACAGGGCTGCGGAGTGTGAGACAGTGTCTGATACACACACACACACAGAACACACATCACACACGGCACACACCCACACACAAATACCCAACACACACACCAGCAAACACACACACAGGACAGTGTAGGAGCCAGTGCTGACATAATGAGACACAGCACTTATGGAGAGAGGAAAAGAGAGAGAAGGAAAGAGAGCAAAAGGAGAAGAAGAGAGAGGGGGAGAAAAGGGAGAAGAGAGAGAGGGAGAGAAAAAGGAGAAGAGAGAGAGGGAGAGAAAAAGGAGAGAAAAAGAGAAGAGAGAGGGGAGAGAGAGAGAAAAGAGGAGATAAAAGAGAAGAAGAGGGGGGGAGAAAAAGGAGAAGAAGAGAGAGGAGGAGAAAAGGGAGAAGAGAGAGAGGGAGAGAAAAAGGAGAAGAGAGAGAGGGGGAGAGAGAGAAAAAGGAGAAGAAGAGAGAGGATCAGAAATTCCCACAAGAATAATAAATGAACAATTTTGCAAGTCATCACAAGATCAAATGCTATTTTTAGGGGGTTTAGGATTAGGGTTTGAATTACGTTAAGGGTTAGGGTTAGGAGCTAGGGTTAGTCTTAGGGTTAGGATTAGGAGCTCAAACGTAAGCGTTCACACACACTAATCCACACCTTCTGAAAAGTGACAAACCTGTGCAAGGAGGCTCAGCCACACCCTCCATGATACAGCACACCTGTTCAACTATACATCTACCTACAGACTAGACACAACCCTCATCTGCACTGAAACAACTACAGCCTAGAGGAGCGAGAGGGAGGGAGAGAGAGAGAGAGAGAGAGAGAGAGAGAGAGAGAGAGAGAAGAGAGAGAGAGAGAGAGAGAATGACAAATGGTCCCAGTTCAGATATGAACCTGACAAATGGTCCCAGTTCAGATATAATAGAACCCATTTAGCCACAGACAACACAATACCACTGGTGTTCAAATACAGATTTAGCAAAACAACGATGGTAAAAGAAGGAAATGTACATTTTCCCTCACCATTTCCTCATAAGATTCTGGAATTACCCTGCTGCAGATGCAAAACATTGGTGAATCTGTGCGTGTGTGCGTGTGTGTGTGTGTGTGTGTGTGTGTGTGTGTGTGTGTGTGTGTGTGTGTGTGTGTGTGTGTGTGTGTGTGTGTGTGTTTTGGGGGGAGAGTCGTCCCAGCAAGAGGAGATCTAACTTACCCCCAAAAACCTTTCCTCCTCCCCCTGACTCCCCCTGACGCCCCCGCCTGCCCTGCCTGCACCACACATCACATCAACCCCTGCCCAGTGGCCTAGGGCCAGGCAGACAGCTATCTGAATCTCAAGGGGTGCCCAACACAAAGTGCCCCCCTCCTCAGCCCCTTTACAACAGAACCCCATCCAAAAAACAATCCCCATCAGAATGTCAGTCATCCATCAGGAATAATGAAGCAATACTGAAGTACCGGCATTCTAAATATGATAACATACATTGTGAAACACTTTCAGACTATATAAACGCTAAAAGGCTATAAAAATGCAATTCATATAGTTATTATTATTACAATGATACTCTGTGATAAACTTACTGTACAACAAAATAGAGCAGACAATGCCAAACGCTCTCAAATGCACAGCTAAATACCATGTGCTGCCGCTGTAAAATGCCCATAAAGGTGGTGAGAATAAATTCTGTCTGTATTTAATTTACCCATAAATTTCATTTTTACTTTATTAACTCTTTATTCAACCTTTATTCAGAAGGTATAGTCACTAAATGTGTATTTACAAAGACGGCCTGGCATACTAAACGATTCAAATTCCCAATTGAATTGATACGCGTAATGCATTTAGACCAACATCTATAGCTAGAAAATAAATGTTCTTAACTATCACGACAACAACACGGGTTCGTATCTCTACGTTTTATAAGAAATTAATGAGATTTCACTCAAGACACATAGGTTTTATATTTATACACGCATTCGCTCGGTTTTACGATTCACTACATGATTAGGTGCAGCAGACACCCCTCCCCCAGCCTTCACTTACACACACACACATACACACACACCTTCACTCCCCCCTCCCCTCCTCCTTTAGGACAGGATACCAAAGCTACTTGTTAAAATCTAATGCATGCACTGTCAAACCATTCTCGCCCGTCACGTCCGCGCTCAATATAGAAACCGGATTGTCTGGTATTACGCGCACCTATATTAGCGCAGGCTCCTCTCCACTCCTACAGACTGACCCCCGGGTCTCGGACTCAGGACAGTCGCAGGGCCTCACCGAAGACGGAAAGGAACGCACCAGCTCGCACGTCACTCCTCCACACGCACCGCGCTCACGGGAATAGGTCTACAGTATCCTAGCCTACGCACATACAACAATACTTTTAGCAAAGGACAAACGGTTGATGGTAAATGAGGCAACATAAAGTTACAAATGGATTAAAACCCATTTATAACATTAGGATTAGTCCATTTTACTAAACAGATTTTTGGGAGGTGAAACTATCCAACTTCATTTGGAAAGATTCCATGTCACTTGAAAGCAAATAATGTATTGTAGGCCTAATAATCCTTTACTCTTTCTAAATAATCCCATAATATTTCTGAATTATGTAATAATCTATTTTATATAATAACGTTGTATATTGTGTTCTAACTATAAATCGTATTGTCTAGAATAGGTTTAGTCTCACTAAATCTGTAATTTAACAAATTAAGTTTATTTTGTGTTTACTTTTATAAAATGCACGCTTATTTTTCATATTAAAGTAGCCTACACTCGGTTCTGACAGGGTATGTAAGAAACAGCGCTAGAAACGGTTCAATAAAATATAATATTGACTAAAACTGGAACATAAAATATCAAGAGTCCACAGTAATTCCTAATTTCGAGAATGACCACATCGTCTAACTCATTTCCTTTTCCAATAAACTCTCGTTCGTCCCTGACAAACGGCAGGGTTAAGTTTACCACGGTAGACGCACACGGTATGTCCGTCCCACTTTCAAACAGGCCAAAAACACCAGAGACTCATTTATAAAATCGCACAATTAATCTTATATTTCAACAAATTCGTATTTCCACCAACCTGAATGTGGGGCCATGGCGATGTGAGAGGAATAGTACTTTCCAGGCTGGAAGTGAGCGGGGTGCTGCACCGTGCCTCGGCCGCCAGAAGCTATCCGAGAGGAGGCGTGGTGAACCAGCGCGCCCCGCTCTGTCAAGAGGTGGTGTGGAGGAGCGAAATCCCGGCTTTCCATTCTGTCGAGAAGCAATAAATCCCAAATCCAGAGGAAAAGCCAGAAGCATCGAACGCTGTCTAGATTCAATAATCCCTTTTATGAACTTCGGATAGGTCGTCTTGAACTCATTCGAGTATTTGCCTTGCCCACCAAAAAGTATGTCCCGGTCATGTTCTACAAAGAGAAAACACAAGACCACGTCAATGCACCGTAAACAATGGGACAAAATCTCTGAAAGATCAATTGAGGCGTGTAATTCTCACACTCATCCTGTCTAATGTTGCCAACTACACTTTATTTCCTTGCATTACAAAAGTATAACATCAAGTGTTTTTAAGTATCAGTAAAAGAATGCTAAAAGGTTTGACTAAATGAAACCCCAAAACAAATAGCCTACCCAGTCTACAGTAGCCTACGGTAGAATGCAGACTCAAACCGCTTACTCGTCTTCATGGCAGACAAGAAAGAGCAGGGTGGCTACAAACGGAACAACAAAAGGAGTGGTCATCTTAAACTACGGGTTGTTTCACTGTAGGGGATAATAACGCTATACTACTTCGGTGTATTCTGAAACCTATAGATGAGTCAGTCTGGGGGGGTCTACCATCTCTCAGTCTCACGTCGGAATTAGACGTTCGTCCATATCTCACCTGAAGCAAATGTTTGATCTTTCAGTCAGTCCATTACAGACCAATTTTGTAATTTTCAAACTCCAAGCATCAAAACTGCTTCCTTGACCATAACCTACTGCAAATCATCAAAAGGAGAATATGCTACATTATAAATATGTAGGATGTAAACAAAATACTATTAAGACTGAAATGTAGGCATAAATATATTGAAATGTATCAGCTACAGTATTTTGTTAGACTTGGGACAATTCTGTCACGTCCGTGAATTTTGACAAGCTCCTTTATGTCTGTAAATGTGTATTTTCTTTACTGGCATATATAGTCTGAATGTGCTTGAGAAAAGGCATTGAAATCGCTTGTTTATCGCAAAGGTAATTTAAAAGTTAAGTCAACATTGCCTTTCACCCCTTTCACAGTGGTAATCACTTAAAATGCATGTATGGGTGGGTGCATCCGTAGGACATGTATAATAACAACACCAACTAAATTACGTTAACCGCCGGGGATAGAGACTTAAGCAATAAATATAGGAATGGGAATCAACATACTCATATGTGCCTTATACCCCTAGTCATTCGGTTCAATGGGACACCCCATGGCGCTCAAATTTGGATAGGTGGGCCTGTGTTCACAAAACACATCTCACTGGGCAATGTATTAGGCCGCTTCAATAGCACCTCCATTCAGGCACTACTGATATGGTGATTGGTGAACTTCAATTATATCAGCAAAAGGTAAGGTAAGAGAACAAAGAAAATATAAATGGCGAGCTAAACCAACTGGTCCGCTTGCTATTTCAAGGAGAAAAGTATACAGCGAACATTCTACTCTAGAACAGTAGTCAAACTGAAACGTTCAGGAATTCTGAGCTAGACAAGCCTCTCTCAACGACAGAGCACAGGCTTATATGTTCAGGCAGCATAGGCTACTGACGAATGTGTGTGTGTGTGTGCGCGCGCGCACGGTGCTCAGTGAGAATTACACATGTATCCAAATCCTTGAGCATGACAACGTGTTAGAGTGTATTTTTATTCAAAATGTTGACAATCGTTGAAAAATGGTATTGGCCTACACTTCTCACAATGTGATAAAAAAATATATATATATGTTTAATTCTGTTACAAAAAAACGGTGTTAGAATGCATAGAACCAAATACATTTAAATTATATTAAAATAATTACATTTTAAACGTGCACATTTTTTATGATATTTTTAATCAAATCGTTACATTAAAGGCTAAAGGTGCTTTCAGAGTTAAACGTTTAAAGTGTTTTATCTTCTTTATGTCTAATAGTGGAACCATGAAAAACTATTATGGAATTTCATTTTGCAACAATCGAAGATACATCGCTTCCTCTCATTTCACGCAGAATATTTTTTACATTATTCCTCGTAAACAAACGTCTAAAATGTTTACATTCCAAGTCAAAACGAAGCCACCCAAGCTATGCATTTCGACCAAACAACATCTACAATCAATGTAGGACCATAGGCTTTACCGTCCTTCAACCGTGTCACTTAGCTGACTAGAGGCAATCACATAAAAAAAACACATTCAAATCTGATTAAAAAACAGGTAGCCTGGGCCTAATTTAAATCTGGGATCAACGTGGGAGTAGG
Organism: Oncorhynchus tshawytscha; assembly: GCF_018296145.1. NCBI lineage: Eukaryota > Metazoa > Chordata > Actinopteri > Salmoniformes > Salmonidae > Oncorhynchus > Oncorhynchus tshawytscha. The sequence continues at coordinate 1,468,505 of NC_056455.1, forward strand.
CTAGGAGACGCTGAGACTTCCTTTCCTTCCACTCCTCTCTGCCCGACAGTCTTTCTCTCTACCCCCCTCCTCCATCGCTGCCCCCAAAGGGTCAAACTATCAGGAGACAACAAAAAAAACCTTTAGAAAACTACCAGCCAAACGGCAATACACGAAAAGCCTGCCTAAACACTGAGGTGGAAGCACGAATTTATCCTTTCTTCCCAATTCCCCACATGAGATGAGATTGTAATAAAACTAAGGTATTTTGGGCATAGAACGCACAAACTCTTCTGAAAAATAATAGACTCTCATAAGGGCATCACTGTTGTCACTGTTATTTGTTCACTACACGGCTTTACGTTAGGCCCAAGAGCTGCAATTCACGATTTTGCAGTAAAGCGAAGTCACAAACCATAACTGGGATACTAAATCAAGATATTCAAAGGCCAGTTAAGCGAGGGACACTCCAAGCACAGCGAAACCTGCCTGGTGGGACTCGGCAAGAACTGTCTACTGGCAAAGCCCCCTCCATAACAACTGTGAAAAACTGCAGTAGGCCAAGCCTATAATAAAATAGGCCTACTGATATTAAAACAACAAAACTACAATATAATCCATTATTAGTTTATCTGAACCACGGGTAAAAGCGCGTCTTATAATGCATAGAAACAAATTACATTTCAATTCTGTTAAGATAATTATATTTTAAACGTGGCACCTCATCTCGTCAGGAGAGAGGTTTTGTAGATGATTGTTTAATTGTACAATAACAATGATTGTCTATACAACAATCAACGTTTAGCTTGTCAACAGCATAAGGAAGGAACCTTCACTTGGCTTAAGTACAAATGTTAAAATGGCTATATTCTCATGCATTTTTGTTATATACTATAGTCATTATAGTATTTGTCATTGTACTATTTATAATTATTATTATTTTGTTAGAAATATTAATATTGTTGTTACTTTCATTATATTACTATACTACTGGACTACTACTAAGCAATGGAGCATATGTGCCGTGTGATTTAAATTAATGCATCTTGTCTTTACGCAGTCTAAAATAACCCATAAATGTTCTACTACAAAGACTCTTTTAAAAGCAGAAGTTGAAAGTATAGATGTTTATTATTATACACATTCAAAATGGACACAATAAATAAATTACTTACTGGTAAGTTATTCCTTGCATAACAATTAATTATTTTTAAAAAATGTACAAAAATATACAAAGGAAAAAATGCGGCGTACAAAAAGGAAAACATGTGGAAATAGTTACATCCTAGTCTGCAGATTGTAGTGTGCAGTTGAGGTATAGAGATGCATCGTAGAAGTACAGGCTTCTAGTGAATCTAAGCTCGTACATCCACACAGAAACTCTCCCACTGTATCCGCTAGTGCCACTCAACTACGAGCGAAGGAGGGACAGTAGGGGAACGCACTCTCCCATTGGTTTGATAAATACAATGAGAAGCGTGTCCGTGAGGCGCGCCCCGCGATAAACAGAAACTCTGGTTGGAAGATGCCCTGAACCAATAGGAATGCTGCTGGATTCCTAAAACAAAACGGCGGGCGTTTGATTTAAGCCCTTGCCAGAGCATAGCCCTTTCCAGAGCGTAGCATGCAAATGTCAGGAGATATCATCAAAACACAGCACAGCTCTGTGAGTGAACAGCAGAAAATACAGGACTTTTGATCACTAGGAAGTCCACAGAATATTTTGTGATCACATGAACTACACGTCAATCACCAAACTACGTTAAAACAATACTTTTCTTTTGGATATTTTTTTATTTAACTAGGCAAGTCAGTTAAGAACAAATTCTTATTTACAATGACGGCCTGGGAACAGTGGGCTAACTGCCTTGGTCAGGTGCAGAATGACATAATTTTACCTTGTCAGCTCGGGGATTCAACCTAGCAAACTTTTTGGTTTCTGGCCCAATGCTCTAACAACTAGGCTACCTGCGCCCCAGTTTTTATTTGTATTATTTTACAATAACGTTTTTTTTTTCAAAGCTTCACACTTAGACCTTACTTATGTCACCAGAAATAGGCTAACGTTTTCAATTATCAGTTTAATCAGGCCAATTTAATTTATTTTGCCTAATAAACACATGTAATAAAATGGCTTACACCTGAGTATCCCATTTATTATGAAATGCCTACAAATATGTATTTGTAAAATAAGCTAAATATAGGCCAAATAGTAGCTTAAAGGGCAATTAAAGAACAACAGAAATGCAGGAGGAAGTCAAATTTGATTCTAATAGACTAAATTACTGGGGAAGTAAAAACGTTGGTGTCTGTTTATGTTTACTGTCATGACACACACTTAGGGAAATCGAATCACAATGTAATGTACTGTCCTCGGGGTTAGTTTTGCTCACAGTTCACTAATTTAGTGAATTAAAGAAGGAAGGATATGGCCTTGCGTATTTCCATGCCAAAAATCATGAGCTATAAGCTAATATTCCCAGTTTGTTTTAACTGCAAGTAAAGGGTTAAAACTCCAGCCTTCGGTCTGAGTAAAGTGTCTGATTGGTTGGCATGTTGCCAGAGAGCTGTCAATCACCAAGTGTAAACAAGGCTCTGATTGGCTGCTGGCCAGTCCGCACTGGGCTGACTGAAAAAAGCAATTACTGGCCCTGCGGTTTCAAGGCGGCCCCGGGTTGAATGATGAAAGGAGATAAGGAGGGGCTGTTTCAAGGCGCCCCCACGGCGAACCCCGTTGGCCCCAGAGCAAAAGTGGTGTCAAGAGTGACTAAATCAAAGGGAATACGTTAAAAAGGGGGAAATTACATGTTGTATTAAACGTAGAGGCTAGATTTGCGGATTAATGCGATGGAATAACAACGTTACATAGAGAAAAGGGAAGGTAAAATGTCTTCAATGACAAGAAACAACTATTTAGCTCTTATTGGAAATGAAAATTCTGTTTTTCCAAGATACGAACCGCAAAAACGTTTTTTTTTCCTAAAGAAATACGCGGAGATGGAGCGCGAGAGTGATTATGTGGTAGAAAACGTTGGACTCATGTCATTACATCCGTGTTTCTAAAACGTTCGCGTACGTTTTTATTGCAGTTATTCAGTAACCATGCTAAAGTAAGTGGATATTTCCGTTTTTAAATAAATTACAATCGCAAATTGGATTATTACCATAACTGTTCAAGGACATCTCACATGGGTGTTGGTTTACTTGTTACCATGAATTGGGATTAGCTACATACATTGTTTGCTACAAGAAAATATCAACAATAGTCTATATCAATAAGGGTGGAAAATAATGACGGAGAAACATTTTTAGAAACATGTTCTCTCTAAGAATAGGCTAAATCCAATCGCTTGTAATTCAGAACGGTCCTATAGTGCTTTATTGGTGAAGGATTTCATAATTAAATTCACTGATTAAACACAGGCTAATAATACTAGCCTAATGATAATAGTAATGAAAATGTATGTAAAATATCATAGTTTATTACGCAACGTTATAACACTGGTGACATTTGACTGACATGTTATAAATGTTCTTGGGTCTAACTGCTAAAAAAAGAGGTAATGTACCCAAAATATAATCATGATATAATTGACTGCAAAACCATAATTTAGACAACATAAAAAACCCAGACGAAGATAATATCTCTGCATTTCTGGGGTAGATCTAATGAGCAGACAGACAGAATAAATATTAGATTTGCACTTTTGATATCTGTATTATTCAATCAATCTCCTTTTGGTAAAACCACAACAAACACCCCAATCCCAACATCCGACCAGCAGTATCAAACAACATCCAAAATTGTCTGTCCTGGACAACAGCAATGCAACTAAATGTAGCTTAGAAATTAGTATTTTATGTATTGCAACAAATTAATTAATGAATAAAATAATATAAAAACGAATAGATTTTTGCGCATAATCCATAATTGAATCGTTCGCTCACTGCAATCTACATATGCACACCGCATTCCATGGGTCCTGACCCCCAGTGGCCTGTCGATGGGTTGGAGTCGTCATCCCCCACAGACACACACGATCTCTACGCTTTGACTAAACCCACTGGGCACACACTGGTTGAATCAACGTTGTTTCCGCGTCTTTTCAATTAAATTAAGTTGAACCAACGTGGAATAGATGTTGAATTCACGTCTGTGCCAGGTGGGAAAGGTCCAAATCTGATCATCGATATTCTGAGGACAGACTTGTGCCGCCCCAAATTTGCCAAATATAGTGCCCATTAGGTTGATCAAAACAGACGAAGCCCATGAGATACTACATTCGTAAAACCACTGTAATGTCGGATATATAGACAGCAGTTTCTATTCAACTTAAATGTCATGCTTTCATTGCGTTAGGAGGTGCATGCTCAGTGATAAACAAAGGCACCTTCCTCTACAGATAAAAATACAACATTTTCATGAATATCGTTGTGATTTCCCCCGAAGAAATCACCTTCCAACCTCACGCTCCAATTCCATTCTCTAGCACCGTTGTCTTTAAAACCAATGACATCCGGACAATACAGAATTATGTTCCTAGCCTCACAAAAGGGGTCCCGCACTTAAAAAAGAAATCTGCATTTAATTTATTTAGTGACAAGAAAAAGCCCTTTACTGCCTGATTTGTATTGGTTCTTTTTCACTTAAAAGGTGGGGGTTGGGTGGGTGCTCGCCTGCTCGATGTGTATAGAAAGCATAACACACACACACGCACATGCACACACACTCTTTTATTTTCTCTTCCCATCTCTCTCCCGTCCGTGTGCCAGCGTGAGCTACCCTATACCGAGGGGGCGCGCGGATAATTAATGCGGATTGACTGATTGCTCTTGAAACAGACCGGTCCTGCGCGAGGGATTGTCCTCGAGCAATGAAGCGTTCTTGACTGACACATTTCCCCCTTCCCTTCCCCTCTCACACCCAAACTAATAGAGCGGTGCGCTTTTTCGCAAGGAAAGGCCCACTTCCAAAAATCCAGGCTGGAGTTTTCATTTCCGCTGGAGAGAAGAGCGTCTTTCTGTTTGACCTGCGTTCTCACCATGACCATTCTAGAACCAAAGAACGTTCGCGCTGCACAGTTCGCTCGCCTCAGCGCTCGAGGCAATCTCTGTATGTAAAGGGAGCTTGCTGCTTGTAGCATGTGCGCACGTGTCATTTTAAAAGGACAGTGTATTCTAAATAAATAAGGGGTTTCACGTATAGGTGCGTTGGCCCTAAAGTAAAGCTGAAAGAACTTAGTGCGGGTATAGCTACATATTTATCAGCGCAATTTGCAGACGACGCGAAACACACTGACTGCCTGGGGAGGTAAATAAGGGCCAACTGGAGGTCTCTACGAGAGGCCCTCTATAGCGGGCAACAATTATAGTCTCACGAAATATTCCTGATGTCCCTTAATAATGATGACGAACTCCAAACAGGGCCTTTCACAAGGGAAACGCCTTAACACGTTAAATGCATAGCCTGATACCTCCGAGACGTGGATGAAATTACTGACCGACTGAAATATAGAAATTCGATTTATTGAAATCTCTCTGCGGATATTACTAAAATAACATTTAGTGAAAAAAAGGTACTAAATGTATGTGCAGGCTATGTCTGGAGCTATGGGAGTAACTTATACACGTTAAGCCCTATATTTTGATGGTTTAGTGGTCAACAAGGTTGTGTGGAGACTGCAACTCAGCAACTTTTCAGTTTGTGTGTTTTTAGGCCTACATCTATCAATAAATTAAACTTTGGTAGGCTATAGCCTAATGCACCCAATGTGCAGGTCCCCAAGACCATGGTGAGGACACAAAAGATGACATGATGGACTAGAACTTTGGCCTACATAAAAGCAACGTGACCTTTTCAGCTCAGTGTGTGCAGGAGAAGCTGCTATTTCTGGTCATCATGTTAGATAGCTACGTCACAACAGGCCATCACCGATATGTTCTAAAACAGAAAGAACAGGCCACACGCTACAGCCCGGAATGGTTGGAGACCAAATATCTCCAAAGTTAGCAGTATTGAGTTGTTTTTCTTCAGCTTATTATAAACAGATTTTTTTTAAATAAGAAATGTTTTCTTGAACCTCAATTTTACACATTTGGCTGAATACTTCTTGCACATTAATGTATTTTGGTGACCACACAAAATAGAGGCGAGTCAACAAAGTGACAAAGTATTACAAGTCAACAAAGTGAAATGAACCACAAAACATTATACATAAATTGTTAATGTCATGGACAACATACATTTTTTTTATCGCAAACTTGCAAATTGCCAGCTTGTTTCAGCTTTTCGACATCTTGCCAAACAACAATGGGTTTAGGTAATAGCCTGAACTGCAGAATGCCATCCATTACCGAGGTCGTCCTCATGTAACACGTCCTCATATAACACGTCCTCATTATCAGCATTTGAACATACATGAAGCAGCCTTCTAAAGCCCCGGTGCATACTATATAGAGTATATTAGGCTACCTGTATTAGGCTACCCGGATGTTCCGTCAATCCTCCAATAGCGTAGCTTGCTTAAGCATGCATATAACCTAAATTAAACCCTTGAACGCGACGGCAACACAGATAGGAATCGCAGTTTAGGCCATAACAGTGCTACAACACTGTCCGTAGACATGGACACATATAATGGGATTAAATATACCGGAGATACATGTGTACATGATACACGAATACATGTGGTTGACGTGTGAAGAGGTTTCCAATATGGACTAAAGACCTATCTATACCTACAAGTTAACGTGCTTTCATCTAGACACCTCGCAGACTCTCAGCAAAGCTATCGTTATCGTTCATTAGGGTTCGAGCAGTTTTACTGGCATCCTTCGACCAGGGGAAGCAAATTAGCATTCCCTTCTCAACGGAGAACAAGGAGGGGAATGGCCATGGGGTGGGTCTACAAAGAAAAAAGCTTGTTACACTTGCGTCATATAAAATATGACCAAGTGAAAAATATGACATCCCTGGCTTCACAGCCACACACTCTCAACACACACAACATGATCGGGCACGATTTGTTGAGGCCTGCAGAAGATGTGAGATGTGCTATGCCATGATTTTCAATTGCAGGAGGACGGCGAGGAGGAGGATAAAGAAGAGGCTCGTTCTTGTGGACAGATGAATAAAGTGTAGGCCTAAGTTGAAGGTAAAGCCAATGGTCAAGGCAAGCGTTTCGCAGTCTCGAGGACGTCGATGACAAAGAGAGGGGAAAAAATGAATATTTTCCACCTCAAAGTTAAACGTGCAATTGAATACAATAAGTGCATGACTGGATAGAATATATGTGTTATTAGATGGCAATATATTGTTACTATACGCCGACAGGTTACCAGAACATCACAATTGGTTATAGGCCTACCAGATAAACATCATTGCGCAGGAAGCCAGCTACGATCTTATGTCATTTTGAAGCCGGTAGACTTGGGCGGTTATCGATAGAAGCAAACCTGCACCCCATTAGTGTGAGTATAGGCCCAGCTCCTATACATGTCACATGCCTCCTTCATTATGACAGGTTTTTATAGAAGAAGCTAAACGTCAAACTACGCAAAATAAAAGGCTACTATAACAACACGAACATGTTAAAAGCTTTGGTTGGCTCAAACTATTGTTTTATCGATTTAAGGTGAAAGTATAAGCCGGTGGAGCCTACTGGATCATGTGTGGTTCATTATAAAATGTCATAATTTATATAATGAAACATATTAAAGGTCCAATGCAGCCGCTTTTAGCTCAATAACAATTAAGTACCTTACAGTGATTGTTTTCAATGAAAATGGTCAAAAATAAACAAAAATAGCTTATTAGCAAATAGCAATTTCTCAAGCAATAATGTGACCAGGACTGTGTGGGAGTGGTCTGAGTGGGGAGGGGAAACTGAAAACGAGCTCTTTTTGGCAGAGAGGTTTGGAACTCTCCTTCGTATTGGTCTATTAACTAATTTACCGCCTGGTGATTTCACCAGGCAGGGTAAAACTCCATCCCACCTCCATCTTTTCAAACAGCTCTTACACTAAAAGGGCATTATCATAATTTTCACAATTGCATGGTATTATTATTATTATTACTACCTCAGAATGTGGAAATATATATAAAACACAGGGAAATCTAGTTTTAGACAGCACTGGGCCTTTAATTGTTGAAGAATGTAGTTGGTTCATTTAAAAATGTCATAATTATTAAATGTCAGAATTCATTAATTGGTCATTAATGTAGGCAATAATCAAATGTATTATTGATGGATAATTTTATATTGAAATGTTTTACAATTTAAACTGTACAGAAGTGAAACTACAAAATATACTATAAAACAATTGTCACTTAAGGCCTTATGCCACAAATGTATTGCATGTTGTATCGCATGTTGTATTAGCTAATCAATAATTGTCAAATAATTTAGGCTTCTCCCACTCCGACAGAAAACATACATAAAACAGTATCTGCATGAAACCTCAATGTGCTAAGACAACAACAAAATGTCGACATGCAAATTGTTTACTATCTCTGGGTTAAATCTCTCCCAACTTCAGAAAATAAGCAACAATAAGAACTGAACATTTCTTCACCCACTGATATTTTAAATAAGTGTGTGTGTCGGCTCGTGCGTGTGTGATGGGGATTCAGGAATCAGCGAGCTGTTATTTTCGCACATGATGCACTGTTAATCAGATACGCATCAACCCATCGCATCACCATTACTATATATAACTATTTTAAGGACCCAATTGCGCAAGAAAGCAACAAACCGTCTTACATAGTTGGATGGTTTGGCATCACAACCTCTATAGGTCTGGTCCTGTCTTTCTCGACTGGGAGTGTATGTGTGTATGTGTGACCAAGTACCTTAATAATAAACAATCCATATGAAATGTTTTCCGGAGGATAAAGTCCCTGGCTTATAACCATACATTACAATTTTGTCTATTCAGTTAACACAAAGAGATGTGATCCCCGCCAAAACCATGCCGAATTAGTAAAGATGTTCAATATTCTATCTTTTAAATGAGGCGGACAATACACTTATTGGCTGACACAGTCATATCCAAATCTAAAAGTTGGCTACAAATGAATTACAACACAGGCTCCTTGATCTGTGGATGTAGGACCTACTAATAGGCATACTCTAACGTCATTCGATGTGATTTAGGTAGTCTACAATAAAGGTGGTCAAAATGTCAAACGTTTCAATGTGCAAATACAGGACAGGAAACGGGCCAGTAGCGTTCCAAATTTGCCACACAGGTTGTGCTATAAGAGGTGAATAAATAGCAACTCTGGAACAATTGGCACAAGGTTGTTACGACGAATGTTATATTTCAGCTGCTAGAGACCGTGGGAAAATAAATGCATGCTAAAATCATTTTTGCAGTTTTAGAATCGGCAAAAGTGCATATTTGAATCGTATACAATGAGCAGCAATGTATTTTATAAAAACTGCAATGTAAAACATTACAAATATTTCAGTATAGATAAATAAATAATGTGTTGTGATTTTAATTAATGTCTTTACAGCGTTTGCAATCAATTTAAACAAGGCATAGCCTAACTGGAAACGTGTATGACAACATAAAAACATCTAAACCAGTCTAAAACACGCCTGTCTATTCAAGCCGTTATGTCAGAGTTAATCAACGTTTTAAAACGACATCCGTGCAAAATACAGTCGTTTGTTTGTATTCTGTAATTAACAGTGAAAATTATGAATCAAAATGTGTAAAGTAGAAAACACCTACCTATAAAACGTCAGTCTGCTACAAAACTGTATTCATAACACAGGGGATCGGATTTATATAGAAAGGAGAATAAAACAAAAATATAGATAAGGTGTAGGCCTAAAACCTTACCCTCCTGACGTTTTAAATCCTCAAACAGATTTAAATTCCTGCGAGTGTAATCTAACTTTAAACAAGCCTATCATAAAGTCACTGATTTATTCAACGATAATCGCATTAATTAACCTTTCCTAGGATTGTTTATTCCAAAGAAATAACTTCTGAAGTCACTGGGGTTTTCTGATCACTCGAACTCTAAACGTAGTGTTCTAGAAACACCGGATCCTGTGCCTGTGTGCGCGCGAGACGGAATCCGTTTGAACAGTCTCCTCGACGCTGTATAATCGCAAATTTATGGCTGGATGACGCGTCCCTCAGCCACAATGAAGCTCGCACGCTGACATTAAACAGAAAATTGATGAACACGAACGTAACGCAATACCCATTTCTCCCTCCTGGTCCAGGACAGAGCTATAGAGCTTCGGTGCCTTTTTTTTTATTAGGGGTGAGTGCCCGACCGTAAACATGTATGCCCCCCTCCTTCCCCAACACACACATACCGAACACAAACCTTCCCCGTGCCATTATTGCTTTGTTTAAATATCCGACTGTAGTCGTGCCGGATATGAAGGGATCTGAGACAGAGATATTGAGAGAAAAGCCTCCCCCTGCTTGGAGAGATAGCTAGTTGGTTAACATCGAGTCCCGGATCATCCGGTCAGAATGTACAAATTTTCTTGCCTCTAAAAGGACCCTACCACTATCAAACTACTGGTAGCAGAAAAACGGCACACATGTATGCACTCTTCCAGCACGCGTCCTACCGCAAGCATGTCAAGATTTTCAGACTTCCAGAAGCACATTGTTGTGCCCATTTCAAAGACGACAAACGGACAAAAACACACGGTCTGAGTTATAAGCAACCCCTAACTATTTAGCACATGCGTAAAAGACCATGGCGTTTACATGCGCCCGTCGCAGACCTTTGATCAGGTTTAAACTGTTCCGACGAGTTTCTGCGTAAAAGGCGCGATTTGGCGCACTAAAGGATAAAATACTGACGATCAACTAACTATTCGCCATTATGGAGAATACAACCCATATAGCTAATACCCATATGGATTCACCACACAAATAAATGTCAGGAAACGAAAGCAAAAAAGACACCAACCCAAAGTCCATTCGTTGAGCCTTTTACTAATAAGTTTACCTTTGCGTAACAATGCAATCCAGTACAAGACAATTGAAAAATATATATTTTTTAACTTTCTAAGTGTGCGTCTCGAAATACATGTTGAATGTGTTGTTCAAAATTGCGTTTAAAAGTAGGACCTGAGATTTGATAGCCAAGCTTTCTTTCCCTGTCCCCCTTCGAGCATAAACTGCCCACCATAGGTCACCGCCCCAGGAATAATGACGTCAGGAGATTAACCCCTACACTACCGGTTGGGAGGAACGCTTGCTCTGTCTTCCATATCTATTCGGTAAAATACCACAGTGTGCAATCACAGCAGCAAGATTTGTGACCTGTTGCCACAAGAAAAGGGCAACGAATGAGATTTGAAATGTCTTTATTCTTTTGGAACTTTTGTGAGTGTAATGTTTAATGGACATTTTTTATTGTTAATTTCACTTTTGTTTATTATTTATTTCACTTTCTTTGGCAATGTAAACATATGTTTTCCATGCCAATGAAGCCCCTTAAATGTATATTGAATTGAATTGATAAAGAGAGAGAGAGCAACGGACACCCCGCCCAGACCAGCGAGACACCCTCCCAGACCTGCAAGACCCCCTCCCTAAGGGCCTGCACCAGGAGAACCCATGCAAAGAGGACCTACACCCAGACCACAGCATCACTAGCCACACCCCAACCAGCTAAGACCACCCCAAGCAAACCCTGGCCACACCATATATAGGCCTCCCCATATCAGACCTATGCCCCTTCTGCCCACCCCATGCCCCCCATCCCTGCGGCAAGGACCTCAACATGACAGCAGGACATATGCCCAGTCTGTGAGCAGAGTACACAGGCCCAGTCCCCCACTATTACACCCGCCCAAGCTCCATCCTGCGACCTAAGAGCTATGTATCAAATGCTCAACATGCTCTGATCACACCTACTGTGATAGTTCAGGCCTAAACCACACAAAACAACACTAGACACTATGGAACACAAAGCTTTTACTACCTCATCCTAAACTATACAAGGTATGAGGTCATCTGCCTTTGGCCAAAAGAACAGAAACCCAGACTTCATCAAAGAAATTGGAAATGCAGACATTGCCATTTTACAAGAAACCTGGTATAGAGGAGACAGGCTCACTCGTTTCCCTCTAGGTTACAGAGAGCTGGTAGTCCCATCCACCAAACTACCAGGTGTGAAACAGGGAAGAGCCTCAGGAGGTATGCAAATTTACTATGGAGCAGACATAACCCACTATATTAAATTAGTCAAAACAGGAACGTTTTACATCTGGCTAGAAATTAATAAGGAAATTATCTCAACAGAGAAAAATGTCCTCATGTGTGCCCCCTACATCTCCCCAGTAGAATCCCCATACTTTAACGATGACAGATGCTCCATCCTAGAGGGGGAGATCAACAATTTCCAGGCCCAGGGACATGTACAAGTCTGTGGCGACCTAAATGCCAGAACTGGACAATAACCTGACACCCTCAGCACACTGGGGAGCAAACACCTACCTGGAGGTGACAGCATTCCCTCCCCCATAGGCCCCTCTAGACACAACTACAACAACATAACCAACCAAAACGGGTCACAACTCCAGCAGCTCTGTCTGACGCTGGGTATGTACATAGTCAATGGTAGGCTTCAAGGGAACTCCTATGGTAGGTACACCGAAAGCTCATCTCTTGGCAGTAGTACTGTAGACTACTTTATCACTGACCTCAACGCAGAGTCTCTTAGAGTGCTCACAGTCAGTCCACGGACACCTCTATCAGAACACAACAAAATCACACTCTACTTGAACAGAGCTTTGCTCAATCATGAGGCATCAAAGCCAAAGGAACTGAATAGTATTAAGAAATGCTATATCTGGAAGGAAAGTAGTGTGGAAATCGACCAAAAAACAGTTAGGCAAAATTCCATCCTTTCTAGACAATTTCTTGAACAAAATGTTTTACTGTAATAGTGAAGGTGTAAACTTGGCAGTAGAAAACCTAAACAGAATATTTGACTTCTCAGCTTCTCTATCAAATCTAAAAATGTCAAGCAGACAACCTAAGAAATTATTAACAACAATGACAAGTGGTTTGATGAAGAATGCAAAAATCTAAGAAAGAAATTGAGAAACCTATCCAACCAAAAACATAGAGACCAAGAAAACCTGAACCTACGCTTTCACAATGGTGAACCACTAAAACAATACAGAAATACACTACAGAAAAAGAAGGAACAGCACGTCAGAAATCAGCTCAATGTAATTGAAGAATCCATAGACTAACCACTTATGGGATCATTGGAACACACTAAACAAACAACAACACAAAGAGTAGTCTATAGAAAATGGAGATGCACTTTTCCAATCTTTTTGGCTCTATAACAAAGTACAAACAGCAAAAACATATGCAGTACATGATCAAATGCAAATCCTAGAATGAACTATTAAAGACTACCAGAACCCACTGGATTGTCCAATTACATTGAATGAACTACAGGACAAAATACAAACCCTCCAACCCATAAAGGACTGTGGTGTTGATTGTATCTGAAATGAAATGATAAAATATACAGACCACAAATTGCAATTGGATATACTTAAACTCTTTAACACCATCCTCAGCTCTGGCATCTTCCCCAATAATTGGAACCAAGGACTGATCACCCGAATTCACAAAAGTGGAGACAAATTTGACCCCAATAACTACAGGGGGATATGCGTCAACAGCAACCTTGGGGAAATTCTCTGCATTATCATTAACTGCAGACTCATATAACTCAGCAAAAAAACAAACGTCCTCTCACTGTCAACTGCGTTTATTTTCAGCAAACTTAACATGTGTAAATACTTGTATGAACATAACAAGATTCAACAACTGAGACATAAACTGATCAAGTTCCACAGACATGTGACTAACAGAAATGGAATAATGTGTCCCTGAACAAAGGGGGGCAAAATCAAAAGTAACAGTCAGTGTCTGGTGTGGCCACCAGCTGCATTAAGTACTGCAGTACATCTCCTCCTCGTGGACTGCACCAGATTTTCCAGGTCTTGCTGTGAGATGTTACCCCACTCTTCCACCAAGGCACATGCAAGTTCCCAGACATTTCTGGGGGGAATGGCCCTAGCCCTCACCCTCCAATCCAACAGGTCCCAGTCGTTCTCAATGGGATTGAGATCTGGGCTCGTCGCTGGCCATGGCAGAACACTGACATTCCTGATTGCAGGAAATCACACACAGAACGAGCAGTATGGCTGGTGGCTGGTGGCTGGAGGGTTGTGTCAGGATGAGCCTGCAGGAAGGGTACCACATGAGGGAGGAGGATGTCTTACCTGTAACGCACAGCGTTGAGATTGCCTGCAACGACAACAAGTTCAGTCCGATGATGCTGTGACACACTGCCCGAGACCATGACAGATCCTCCACCTCCAAATCGATCCCGCTCCAGAGCACAGGCCTCGGTGAAACGCTCATTCCTTCGACGATAAACGCAAATCCGACCATCACCCTTGGTGAGACAGCACCCCGACTCGTCAGTGAAGAGCACTTTTTGCCAGTGCTGTCTGGTCCAGCGACGGTGGGTTTGTGTCCATAAGCGACGTTGTTGCCAGTGATGTCTGGTGAGGACCTGCCTTACAACAGGCCTACAAGCCCTCAGTCCAGCCTCTCTCAGCCTATTTCGTACAGTCTGAGCACTGATGGAGAGATTGTGCGTTCCTGTTGTAACTCGGGCAGTTGTTGTTGCCATCCTGTACCTGTCCCGCAGGTGTGATGTTCGGATGTACCGATCCTGTGCATTTGTTGTTACACATGGTCTGCCACTGCAAGGATGATCAGCTGTCCATCCTGTCTCCCTGTAGCTCTGTCTTATGCGTCTCACAGTACAGAAATTGCAATTTATTGCCCTGGCCACATCTGCAGTCCTCATGCCTCCTTGCAGCATGACTAAGGCACATTCACGCAGATGAGCAGGGACCCTGGGCATCTTTGTTTTGGTGTTTTGGAGAGTCAGTGTAAAGGCCTCTTTAGTGTCCGAAGTTTTCATAACTGTGACCTTAATTGCCTTCCGTCTGTAAGCTGTTAGTGTCTTTACGACTGTTCCACAGGTGCATGTTCATTAATTGTTTATGGTTCACTGAACAAGCATGGGAAACAGTGTTTAAACCCTTTACAATGAAGATCTGTAAAGTTATCTGGATTTTTACGCATTATCTTTGAAAGACAGGGTCCTGAAAAAGGGATGTTTCTTTTTTTGCTGAGTTTATTTCCTCCGCAAAAACAATGTACTGAGCAAATGTCAAATTGGCTTTTTACCTAATTATTGTACGACAAGCCACATATTCACCCTGCACACCCTAATTGACAAACAAACAAACCAAAACAAAGGTAGTCTTCTTGTGCTTTCTTGATTTAAAAAAACTTTCAACTCAATTTGGCATGAGGGTCTGCTTTGCAAATTGATGGAAAGTGGTGTTGGGGGAAAAACATAATGTTATAAAATCCATGTACACAAATAGGTTCAAATTGGCAAAACACACACACGTTTCTTTCCACAGGGCCGTGGGGTAAGAAAGGGATATAGCTTAAGCCCCACCCTCTTCAAAATATAAATATAAACAAATTGGTGAGGGCACTAGAACAGTTTGCTGCACCCGGCCTCACCCTACTAGAATTTGAAGTCAAATGTCTACTGTTTGACTGTGATCTCATGCTGCTGTCCTCGACCAAGGAGGGCCTACAACAGCACCAAGATCTTCTGCACAGATTCTGTCAGACCTGAACCCTGACAGTCAATCTCAGTAAGACAAAAATAATGGTCTTCCAAAAAAGGTCCAGTCACCAGGACCACAAATACTATTTCCATCTAGACACCGTTGCCCTAGAGCACACACAAAAAACAATACATACCTCGGCCTAAACAACAGGGCCACAGGTAACTTCCAAAAAGCTGTGAACGAGACAAGGAAAGAAGGGCCTTCAAAAGGAACATAAAATTCGACATACCAATTATGATCTGGCTAAAAATACTTGAATCAGTTATAGAACCCATTGTCCTTCATGGTTGTGAGGTCTGGGGTCCACTCACCAAACAAGAATTCACAAAATGGGAAAAACACCAAATTGAGACTCTGCATGCAGAGTTCGTAAAAACATATCCTCCATGTACAATGTAAAACACTAAATAATGCATGCAGAGCAGAATTAGGCCAATACCCACAAATTATCGAAATCCAGAAAAGAGCGTTAAATTCCACATCCACCTAAAAGGAAGCGATTCCCAAACCTTCCATAACAAAGCCATCACGTACTGAGAAATGAACCTGGAAAAGAGCTCCCTAACCAAACTCAACCAAATCATGAAAAAACTAAAAGATAATTGCTTGACACAATGGAAAGAACTTGTAAAAAAATTAGAAAAACTCAAATTTAGATTTATTTTATTTCACCTTTATTTATCCAGTTAGGCTAGTTGAGAACAAGTTCTCATTTACAGCTGTGACCTGGCCAACAAAAATCAAGGAATTGCGACACAAACAACAACACAGAGTTACACATGGAATAAACAAACATACAGTCAGTAATACAATAGAAAAAGTCTAAATACAGTGTGTGCAAATGAGGTAGGATAAGGGAGGTAAGGTAATATATAGGCCATAGTGGCGAAATAATTACAATATAGCAAATAAACACTGGAGTGATAGATGTGCAGAAGATGAGTGTGCAAGTAAAGATACTGGGGTGCAAAGGACCTAAATAAATCAAATAAAAACAGTATGGGGATGAGGTAGTTGGATGGCCTATTTAAAGATGGGCTATGTACAGGTGCAGTGATCTGTGAGCTGCTCTGACAGCTGGTACTTAAAGTTAGTGTGGGAGATAGGAGTCACCAGCTTCAGTGATTTTGGCAGTTCATTCCAGTCATTGACAGCACAGAACTGGAAGGAAAGGCGGCCAAAGGTGGAATTGGCTAACCAGTGAAGTATACCTGCTGGAGCGCGTGCTACGGGTGGGTGCTGCTATGGTGACCATTGAGCTGAGATGAGGCGGGGCTATACCTAGCAAAGACTTACAGATGACCTGGAGCCAGTGGGTTTTGCGACAAATATGAAGCGAGGGGCAGCCAACGAGAGCATACAGGTTGCAGTGGTGGGTAGTATATGGGGCTTTGGTGACAAAACGGATGGCACTGTGATAGACTGCATCCCAGTTGCTGAGTAGAGTGTTGGAGGCTATTTTATAAATTACATTGCCGAAGTCAAGGATTGGTAGGATAGTCAGTTTTACAAGGATATGTTTGGCAGGATGCTTTGATGTGAAATAGGAAGCCGATTATAGATTTCATTTTGGATTGGAGATACTTAATGTGAGTCTGGAAGGAGAGTTTACAGTCTAGCCAGACACCTAGGTATTTGAAGCTGTCCACATATTCTAAATCAGAACCGTCCAGCGTAGTAATGCTGGACAGGCTGGCAGGTGCCGGCAGCGATCGGTTGAAGAGCATGGATTTAGTTTTACTTGCATTTAAGAGCAGTTGGAGGCCACGGGAGGAGAGTTGTATGGCATTGAAACTCATCTGGAGGTTAGTTAACACAGTGTCCAAAGAAGGGCCAGAAGTATACAGAATGGTGTCATCTGCATAGAGATGGATCAGAGAATCACCGCAGCAAGAGCGATATCATTGATGTAAACAGAGAAAAGAGTAGGCCCGAGAATTGAACCCTGTGGCACCCCCATAGAGACTGCCAGAGGTCCGGACAACAAGCTCTCTGATTTGACACACTGAACTCTGTCTGAGAAGTAGTTGGTGAACCAGGCGAGGCAGTCATTTGAGAAACCAAGGCTGTTGAGTCTGCCGATAAGAATGTGGTGATTGACAGAGTTTGAAGCCTTGGCCAGGTCGATGAATATGGCTGCACAGTATTGTCTTTTATCGATGGCGGTTATGATATTGTTTAGGACCTTGAGCGTGGCTGAGGTGCACCCATGACCAGCTCGGAAACCAGATTGCATAGCGGAGAAGGTACGGTGGGATTCTAAATGGTCTGTAATCTGTTTGTTAACTTGGTTTTCGAAGACCTTAGAAAGGCAGGGTAGGATAGATATAGGTCTGCAACGGTTTGAGTCTAGAGTGTCTCCCCCTTTGAAGAGGGGGATGACCACGGCAGATTTCCAATCTTTGGGGATCTCAAACAATATGAAAGAGCGGTTGAACAGGCTAGTAATAGGGGTTGCAACATTTTCAGCAGATACTTTTAGAAAGCAAGGGTCCAGATTGTCTAGCCCGGCTGATTTGTAGGGGTCCAGATTTTGAACCAAGGGCTATACCTGTTCCTGTTTCAAAAATGTTTAAATGGGGCATGCTTATTTAAGATGGTGAGGAAAGCACTTTTAAAGAATAACCAGGCATCTTCTACTGACGGAATAAGGTCAATATCCATCCTGGATACCCGGGCCAGGTCGATTAGAAAGGCCTGCTCGCTGAAGTGTTTTAGGGAGCGTTTGACAGTGATGAGGGGTGGTCGTTTGACCTCAGACCCATTACTGACGCAGGCAATTAGGCAGTGATTGCTGAGATCCTGGTTGAAGACAGCAGAGGCGTATTTGGAGGGCAGGTTGGTTAGGATGATATCTCTGAGGGTGCATGGGTTTACAGATTTGGGGTTGTACCTGATAGGTTCATTGATCATTTGTGTGAGATTAAGGGCATCAAGTTTAGATTGTAGGATGGCCAGGGTGTTAAACATGTCCCAGTTTAGGTCGCCTAACAGCACAAGCTCTGAAAATATATGGAGTGCAATCAATTCACATATGGTGTCCAGGGCATAGCTTGAGGCAGAAGGTGGTCTATAGCAAGCGGCAACGGTGAGAGACTTGTTTCTGGAAAGGTAGATTTTTAAAGTAGAAGCTCAAATTGTTTGGGCACAGACCTGTATAGTAAGACAGAACTCTGCGGGCTACCTCTGGGTAGATTGCAACGCCGCCCCCTTTGGCAGTTCTATCTTGTCTGAAAATTTTACAGTTGGGGATGGAAATTTCAGTGTTTTTGGTGGTCTTCCTAAGCCAATATTCAGACTCAGCTAGGACATCCAGGTTGGCAGAGTGTGCTAAAGCAGTGAATAAAACAAACTTAGGGAGGAGGCTTCTAATGTTTATATGCATGAAACCAAAGCTTTTACGGTTACAGAAGTTAACAAATGAGAGCACCTGGAGAATGGGAGTAGAGCTAGGCACTGTAGGGCCTGGATTACCAAAACAGAAATAGACAGGGCATGGTGAGTAGTGAGTAGCTCGGCGGGCTGGAGACACAACGATTCAGACAGCTATCGGGCCGGGGCAAGCAAGCTAGCAGAAGGGCCTTAGAGGGACGTAGCAATGGAAGAAGTCTGTTGTAGCCCCCTCGTGCTGTTACGCCGGCAGTCCAGTCGTGATGGATCGGCGGGGCTCCGTGTCAGCACTAAAAGGGGTCCAGGCCAATTGGCAAAATAGGTATTTTAGCCCAAGGAGTGGCTGATGGACCTCTTCGGCAAGCCAGGAGATGGGCCTAGCAACGGCTAGCTCCAGGCTAATTGTTCTTGCTTCGGGACAGAGACGTTAGCCAGGAGTGGCCACTCAGATAGCAGCTAGCTAGCTGCAATGATCCAGGTGAAAAGGTTCAGAGCTTGCTGTAGGGAACCAGAGCTATGGAGAAAAATAAGTCCGATTTGTTCTGGTTTGAGTCGCGCTGTGCAGACTGGCAAGAGTTGTCCAGGCTAAAGGTTAGCTGATGACCACTAGCAATGGCTAGTTGACTACTAGCTAGTAGCTAGTTAGCTGGCTAGCTTCTGTTGGGGGTTCTGGTTCAAAGGAAAGAAAATAGCAGATCCATACCACATTGGGTGAGGCAGATTGCAGGAGAGCATGTTGAAGTTGAAACACCAGTCTCAACGTCAACAGTGAAGAGGTGACTCCTGGATGTTCTTCTGTTTAGTGTCTGTGTTCTTTTGCCCATCTTAATCTTTTATTTTTATTGACCAGTCTGAGATATGGCCTTTTCTTTGCAACTCTGCCAAGAAAGTCACCATCCCGGAGTCGCCTCTTCACTGTTGATGTTGAGACTGTTTTTTTGCAGGTACTATTTAATGAAGCTGCCAGTTGAAGACTTGTGAAGCGTCTATTTCTCAAACTAGACACTCTAATGTACTTGTCCTCATGCTCAGTTGTGCACCGGGGACCCCCACTCCTCTTTCTATTCTGGTTAGGGCCAGTTTGCGCTATTCTGTGAAGGGAGTAGTACACAGCGTTGTACGAGATCTTCAGTTTCGTGGCAATTTCTCGCATGGAAGAGCCTTAATTTCTCACAACAAGAATAGACAGACAAGTTTCAGAAGAAAGTTATTTGTTTCTGGCCATTTTGAGCCTGTAATCGAACCCACAAATGCTGGTGCTCCAGATACTCAACTGGTCTAAAGAAGGCCAGTTTTAATGCTTCTTTAATCAGAACAACAGTTTTCAGCTGTGCTAACATAATTGCAAAAGGGATTTCTAAAAATCAATTAGCCTTTTGAAATGATAAACTTGGATTAGCTAACACAACGTGTCATTGGAACAGAGGAGTGATGGTTGCTGAAAATGGGCCTCTGTATGTCAAAGTAGACATTCCATTCAAAATCAGCCGTTTCCAGCTACAATAGTCATTTACAACATTAACAATGTTTACAACATTAACAATGTCTACTCTGTATTTCTGATCGATTTGATGTTATTTTAATTGACAGAAATGTGCTTGTCTTTCAAGAACTAGGACGTGCTTCTACACCTGCATTGCTTGCTGTTTGGGGTTTTAGGCTGGGTTTCTGTACAGCACTTTGAGATATCAGCTGATGTACGAAGGGCTATATAAATAAATTTGATTTGATTTGATTTCTAAGTGACCCAAAACTTTTTAACGGTAGTGTATATACATATGTAAATACAAAACATATGCACATACATGCATACAAATACATATACCTACATATATATACATACATATTTAAAAAATATATACATGTCGTTTTGCGTATCAGTTCATTAACCACGTGCCATGAAATAGGTAGGTCAAAAATCTCTTCCCAACTATCTGCATATCTATATGGCACAGCTGTCAATTTTTGGGTCCTTAAATGAAACTGTAATTTTTTATTTATTTATCACAATTTTCTTCAACCAATTATGGTCTTTAATGCAGGACCAACAGGCAAGTTCCTTACTTTTCCCCCCTTCCACTTTCCTCTTCCATTTTGCAGTAAAATGCTGCAATTAGTTGATTGTAATTTTGGGTAGAGCAGACATTTCCATATGTTTTTGTTAGCTTCATGTGTGACATGAAAGTACCAGTCTTATTTCTGATACAATTTATGAAGATTATACCTTTTATTTTTTTTGATCAATTAGTATATTTGAGTTTAACCACAATATTTGTTATATTATTTGTTCTGTCTTTTCTGGTGTATTAAATTGAAATTACACTTTCTATGGCTTGTTTTAAAAATAACGATATTCTGGAGATGATTTCCTTTTCAAATAACTGAGAGTGGGAAGTTGTAATCTGAATAAGGGAAAAAGGCCATTCTTGGATTTACGGTGAGACATTCTTACTAATTTGCTAGAGAACCAGTTTGTATTTAAGTATAACTTTTGTGTGACTGAAGACTTTAGTGAGAGGTCAAATGCTTTAATATTTAATAGTTTCCAAATTCGTATTTATTACATAAATAGGACCGTTTAATTTTGTCTGGCTTGTTGTTACAAATAAAATGTAATATTTCTTTCTCAAATAATAATTTAAAAAACTGTCCGCTAGGTGTAGACAAGATCATGATGTCACGATCGTTGGAATAAATGGACCAAGGCGCAGCGTGCGTAGAGTTCCACATTTATTAAATGAAACTCACAAAAAACAATAAAGAGTAACGAAACGTGAAGCAAATGCAGTGCTCACAGGCACTACACAAAAACAAGATCCCACAACCAACAGGTGGGAAAAGGCTGCCTAACTATGATCCCCAATCAGAGACAACGATAGACAGTTGCCTCGGATTGGGAACCATAGCAGGCCAACATAGAAATAACAAAACTAGAGTACCCACCCAAGTCACACCCGACCTAACCCAATTTGAGAATAAAAGGATCTCTAAGGTCAGGGCGTGACACATGAGCAAATAGGTAAACTGGGATATGACTTTTCCCCAGATAGACAGGTATTTTCCTTTCCATGGTTCAGTAGCAAGATCTTATCTATTTTCTCTAACTCTCTATGAAAATGTTATAATGACACAGGGCGAGACCCAGATGCAGACAAAGGGAGCAGATGGTTAGAGTCTCTGATATTTATAAAAATAGAAGGGGAAGGCAATAGGCAGGTCGAGCACAGGCAGAAGTTCAATATCCAGGTCAGAGTCCGAAAGGTACAGGGGGGCAGGCAGGCTCAAGGTCAGGGCAGGCTGAATGGTCAGGCAAACTCAGTGTCAGGGCAGGCAGAACAAGTCAGAACCGGGAGGGCTAGAAAACAGGAGCACGGAAAGCATGCTGGTAGGCTTGACAAGACAAGACAAACTGGCAACAGACAAACAGAGAACACAGTTATAAATACACTGGGAATAATGGGGAAGATGGGCAACACCTTGAGGGGGTGGAGACAAACACAAAGACAGGTGAAACAGATCAGGGTGGAGTGGAGACAAGCACAAAGACAGGTGAAACAGATCAGGGTGTAACAATGTATTGGATTGAGATTATTTATTTATTTTGAGATATGTATACTGAGTATATCCACAACACCATCATACCATTTTATTTGTAAACTACACAGTATGGTAAAAGTTGTATTTTTTAGTGATCCAGTACGTAATATACTACATTTATAATAATTTGTTTGTAATCCAGAGAGGTTAGAAAAGTTATCTAGATACTCTATGAGGCTGTGGAGGGATCACATTTGTGGATTTAAAAGAGGGATCCTAGTTGTGGATTTCAAAGAAAATATGAATCATCAGTGTACAATGACACTTTTGTTTTTAAGCCCTGAATTTTTAATCACTTTGATATTATTGTTGGATCTGATTTTAACAGCTAACATTTCAATGGCCATAATAAATAAATATGCCGATAGTGGACAACCTTGTTTTACTCCTCTTTGCAGTTTAAAACTTACTGTGAAGTAGCCATTATTTCCTATTTCACACCTAGGGTTACAATACATAACTTTAACCCATTTTATAAGAGATTCTCCAAAATCAAATCAAATCAAATGTAATTTGTCACATGCGCCGAATACAACAGGTGTAGACCTTACAGTGAAATGCTTACTTACAAGCCCATAACCAACAATGGGTAGCCATTTGATTAGCTGTTCAGGAGTCTTATGGCTTGGAGGTAGAAGCTGTTAAGAAGCCTATTGGACATAGACTTGGCACTCCGGTACCAAAATTGAAATGTTCCAGGCATTTATAAATAAACTCCAGTCGTACTTTATCAAAAGCCTTTTCAAAGTCAGCTATGAATAGCAGACCTGATTTCCCAGATTTTTCAGTGTTCTATTGTTTCCAGTACATGCCTTATTTTATCTTCAATGTATCGTTTATGTAAAAAACCTGTCTGATTAGAATGAATAATGTACGACAATACCTTATCAATTCTATGCGCTATACATTTTGCTATCCTTTTTGCATCACAACACTGTGATGGCGCCTCCAATTTAAAAAATGGAGTGGATCTTTATATTTTCGACTTGTATCCTGTTTCAGTAATAATGAAATCAGACCTTCTTGTTGAGTGTCTGATAATCTACTGTAATGGACATTTGAATGTTTATGCTTTTCTTATAACTAATTTCTGTGTTCTATTCATGTACTGTTCTATAAACCAATGTCTGTGTTCGTGCAAGTAGCTGACTGAACAAATCCTCACTATCAGTAGCTGCAATTTGGCTGTACGCCCAGAGAATGTGGCGCCCAGACCTTGTTTTGAGAACAAAAGATATCTCAGTTTCAAGGTCTCAGCTTAGAGAGAAGAAGCCTTGTGAGGTATTGGTCTGTCACATGTTATGAACCAGTATTGTTTGGTCACATGAATGAAACAAAACGCTAATGATTAATTAATTGTACTAAATCATGCAAATATAAATTGTCTGTGTATAGACGTATACAAGATAACTGCTGGGAGTGCCCAAGCAGAGCTCCTGATTGACATGTGTACTATGGTGCATTGAGTTGGTTGGAACTCTCCAACACTGACAAGTAAACAATTATTAATTTAAGATTGACTTTGAATGTCCCTGTGTAAGAATTTCCACAACACTACCATTTACATAGGAGTAGTTAAAACATGCTAAAAGCGGTTCTCTGGGAAAATATTTAAAGGTTTGGTATACATCAACTGGTATGCTATCCAGCCCGAGTTTTCCTGGACTTTAAGGCTTTAATTGCATCAAGAAGTTCCTCTGTAATTTGGCATTCACGTGAGTCTTTCTGTACAGCTGTTCATTTTCTAGAAAAATAGAAAAAAAACAATTAGCTTCGGTTAGAGGAGATGTAGGAGACCAAAGTGGAAACATATGCTTAAAGTACTTTGCTTCCTCTTTCAAAATCTGAATTGGTGAATCATGGGTGGCTCATGGGTGACTCCGTAAGTTTCAGTAAAATCTTTTTGGTAGCATTTCTATGTTGAAGATGAAAAAATAATTTGTTGCATTTTTCCCCATATTCCATTCAGTTAGCTTTATTTTTTATCATATATTACACTTGATCTTTCTTGAATAAGTTCCTCCAGTTCTTTTAGTATTTCTTCTAACTTATTTTGAGCCTCTAATCCAGAGAAACGCATGTCAAAAATTTTATAAATTTATTTGCATTTCAATGAGGGAAATAAGTATTTGACCCCCTCGCAATCAGAAAGATTTCTGGCTCCCAGGTGTCTTTTATACAGGTAACGAGCTGAGATTAGGAGCAAACTCTTAAAGGGAGTGCTCCTAATATCAGTTTGTTACCTGTATAAAAGACACCTGTCCACAGAAACAATCAATCAATCAGATTCCAAACTCTCCACCATGGCCAAGACCAAAGAGCTCTCCAAGGATGTCAGGGACAAGATTGTAGACCTACACATGGCTGGAATGGGCTACAAGACCATCGCCAAGCAGCTTGGTGAGAAGGTGACAACGATGGTGCGATTATTCGCAAATGGAAGAAACACAAAAGTACTGTCAATCTCCCTCGGCCTGGGGCTCCATGCAAGATCTCACCTTGTGAAGTTGCAATGATCATGAGAACGGTGAGGAATCAGCCCAAAACTACACGGGAGGATCTTGTGAATGATCTCAAGGCAGCTGGGACCATAGTCACCAAGAAAACAATTGGTAACACATTACGCCGTGAAGGACTGAAATCCTGCAGCGCCTGCAAGGTGCCCCTGCTCAAGAAAGCATATATACAGTGGGGCAAAAAAGTATTTAGTCAGCCACCAATTGTGCAAGTTCTCCCACTTAAAAAGATAAGAGAGGCCTGTAATTTTCATCATAGGTACACTTCAACTATGACAGACAAAATGAGGGAAAAAAATCCAGAAAATCACATTGTAGGATTTCTAATGAATTTATTTGCAAATTATGGTGGAAAATAAGTATTTGGTCACCTACAAACAAGCAAGATTTCTGGCTCTCACAGCTCGCCAAATCCTTCCCTTAGCCAGGGCATTGAAAATGGGTCGTGGATGGGTATTCCAGCATGACAATGACCCAAAACACACGGCCAATTCAACAAAGGAGTGGCTCAAGAAGAAGCACATTAAGGTCCTGGAGTCTAGCCAGTCTCCCGACCTTAATCGCATAGAAAATCTGTGGAGGGAGCTGAAGGGTCAAGTTGCCAAACATCAGCCTCGAAACCTTAATGACTTGGAGAAGATCTGCAAAGAGGAGTGGGACAAAATCCCTCCTAAGATGTGTGCAAACCTGGTGGCCAACTACAAGAAACATCTGACCTCTGTGATTGCCAACAAGGGTTTTGCCACCAAGTAAAAAGTCATGTTTTGCAGAGGGGTCAAATACTTATTTCCCTCTTAAAATGCAAATCAATTTATAACATTGTTGACATGCGTTTTCCTAGATTTCTTTGTTGTTATTCTGTATCTCACTGTTCAAATAAACCTACCATTAAAGTAATAGACTGATCATTTCTTTGTCAGTGGGCAAATGTACAAAATCAGCAGGGGATCAAATACTTTTTTCCCTCACTGTATCTGTTCTGTTAGTCCTTCCATTTCCTTTGTTAATATGGACTATTTTGATCAAAATTGCCTTTGCTTTAGAGATGAGTACTGAATTGCATGGCTTCTAAAGGCACATTTAAAAGTGTCCCATGCAATAAGTGGATTTGCTGTACCTATGTTATGTCAGAAAAATGCAGTTAGAAATTCCTCTGTCCTAGTTAAAAACAAGTTATCATCCAATGGGCTTTTAATTTCCAATATCCTCGCCAAGTGGAAATTCAGTAAGAGTAATGTATATGCCAATTATGTGATGGTCCGACCACATTTTATCCCCTATCCACACTTTTAAACTTTTGGTGCCAATGAGAATGACATAAGAAAGTAGTCAAGGCGACTAGCTTGATTGAGCCTCCGCCATGTATATCTCACTAGGTCAGGATATTTAAGCCTCTATATATCCACCAATATATCCATGACATTCATGATTTCTTTAAGAGCATGAGGGTGATAGTTTGTAGTGTGATTTCCTTTACGGTGCATTGAGGTATTTAAAACAGTATTTTTAATCTCCCACCATAATAATAGAGTGTTGTACTGCTTGTAGGGTAGATAAATTATTATAGATATTTTCAAAGAAGCGGGGATCATCATTATTTGGTCCGTAAAGGTTAATGAGCCATATCTGTTCATGATCCTATAACATATTTAAAATCATCTATCTACCTTGCTGATCTGTTTGGACAATTTGCACATTCGGATCACAATTACTGTTAATTAATATCATCACCCGTTTTGAGTTTCTTTGTCGATGGGAGAAGTATATTTCACCCCCCCAGTCCTTTTTCTACACAACTTCATCTAAAATTGTTGAATGAGTTTCCTGTAAACAATAGATATTCTATTCCTTATCTTTGAGCCTGGTAAATATTGTTCTTCTGTTCTTATTATCTGCTAAGCCATTACAATTATAACTGGATATACCTACTTATTTCACCATTTACCATAATGAGATGCAAGTTTGAAATCTATTTATCATAATATACTGTATGTTTGTAAATTTACCATTAAAAAGTACCACAGTCATTGAGTGTCCATATAGCTGTACCATTATATTTTGCATTGCTACTAAGTAACCCTCCATTGTCCACCCGCTAAAGCCCTTCCCCATCCCTAGTTGGGTTGTCATCCCAGTGACTGGCAGAACACCCCGGGCCCCCCAGATCCCTAGCCCCTTAAATTGAAATTGAATTGAGAGAGAGAGGGAGAGAGAGAGAGAGAGAGAGAGAGAGAATAGCTCCAATGTGGTATCATCTGGCAATAAACCGAAGTTCATATGAAAGAAATCTCAAAGAATATATAATATACATCATTTCAGGTAATCAGTTACATCTCAACACACACACATACAATAGTAACTGATGCACTATGACCCCCAAACTCAACTCTGGACCGCAAAGCCTTTTCCATTGTGGGTTTTTTCATTGTTCCCCTCTAATCAGAGACTGATTTAGACCTGGGACACCAGGTAGAAGTAATTCAGTATTTGTTCAGATAGAAAAGAAAACCAGCAGGCTCCGGACCTAGTAGGGTAAGAGTTGAATACCCCAGTACTAGGGGTTCTGGATGTCTAAAACAACAGGTTATCTCTGAATATATTGATAATTTAGACCAAGACACGCACCGACACAAAGACACAAAGACTCATCAATCTCATCGGAGAAAGTATCTGAGTGTGCAAAACAGTGCCCTTGTACCCTAATATATGTAGCCCACGTATCTGATGCTGTCTGGCCTAAAAGAGGTCACCGCCCCAGGAATCATGAGGTCAGGAGGTTAACCCCTACACTACCGAAACAGCTGTCTCAATATATGTAGCCCATGTATCTGATACTGTCTGGCCTAAAAGAGTATGACATGACATATTCATGGTCTGCAGAAATGCTTTCTCTGGTGAAATAGATTCAGCCTCTTGCGAATTGAAGGAAAATGATGAAACACGGATAGACACGAATGAGATTTATTTTTTTAATTGTCATTTTTTTTGAGGAAGCCTGGCTTTCTTCCTAGGTTCATGCCTTTCTAGGGTGTTTTTCCTAGCCACCGTGCTTCTACACCTGCATTGTTTGCTGTTTGGGGTTTTAGGCTGGGTTTCTATATAGCACATTGAGATATCAGCTGATGTAAGAAGGGCTTTATAAATACATTTGATTTGATTTGATTTGATTCCCTTGGCATGCATGAATACACGGCAATTTGTAGGCTGAATGTCATTACACTGATGGTGTTTGTAATAGATGTCCCATTCCATTCAAATGGCAGGTGCACAGTGCACTGTTCGGATGTTGGACATATTTTGAAGTAGACCAGCACGTGCAGGTAACCTACTTAACCTACTCTTTGAAGTAATTTGTTTGACAATCAGATGAAAATGTCATGACTGATTGTGTTCATGACACATTCAAAGGTAATACATTTTTACAGTTAAATTATATGTCTTTACTATAAAGGCCATAAACATTTTTCATGCCCCCGCAAGTGCGTGCACACATAGGATGTCACATAAGCTGAAGCATTTAATACGATGAACCATCATGATTATATTGAAAAAAATCCACCTTGTATCGATGAAGGTTCAAAATGTTATGCTCCCTTTTAACTGGGTCTGTGCCCAACCTTGGCAACCCCATTCAAAATGTTCTGGACACGCCACTGTTTTTAACCCACCAATTGAGGTGTCCTTTGAGTCAAGCTCCACCACAAGTGTTGAGCAGTGAAAAAACATACACAGACCAACAAATAAGTAAAACATAGATTGATAATGATTAATAAAACCCTTGTAAAAAATGCAGGGTTTTTTTCTGGATAAAAAGGGTCTTAGGTGGTGGGCGTGGCAATGGGTGAGGTCAGTTTACATTTTTAAAGCTAATTTCCTGCAATTCTACACATTTCCCTAGCGGGCGACGGCCCTAATCGACCGCTTATGTAGGTTATGCCTGGAACTGGCCCTGGATGTGTGAATAAACCTGGTTTTGCTCTGCGTGTATATGCGCGCGTGTGCATGCGTTTGTGTGTGTGTGTAATTCAGTTGCAGGTTCCTAACAGGGCCATGAAAGCCTGGCTGTGAGCATCGGTGGATTGGTGTGGTGGCTGGAGCGTGGGTGGATCGGTGTGGGGGCTGTGAGCATCGGTGGATCGGTGTGGGGGCTGGACCGTGGGTGGATCGGTGTGGGGGCTGGAGCATGGGTGGATCGGTGTGGGGGCTGGAGCGTGGGTGGATCGGTGTGGGGCTGGAGCGTGGGTGGATCGGTGTGGGGGCTGGAGCGTGGGTGGATCGTGGGGTGGATCGGTGTGGGGGCTGGAGCATGGTGGATCGGTGTGGGGCTGGAGCGTGGGTGGATCGGTGTGGGGGCTGGAGCGTGGGTGGATCGGTGTGGGTGCTGGAGTGTGGGTGGATCGGTGTGGGGGCTGGAGCGTGGGTGGATCGGTGTGGGGGCTGGAGCGTGGGTGGATCGGTGCAGGGGCTGGAGCGTGGGTGGATCGGTGCGGGGGCTGGAGCGTGGGTGGATCGGTGCGGGGGCTGGAGCGTGGGTGGATCGGTGTGGGGGCTGGAGCGGGGCTGGATCGGTGTGGGGGCTGGAGCATGGGTGGATCGGTGTGGGGGGCTGGAGCGGGGTCTGGATCGTGTGGGGCTGGAGCGTGGGTGGATCGGTGTGGGGCTGGAGCGTGGGTGGATCGGTGTGGGGGCTGGAGCGGGGTCTGGATCGGTGCAGGGGGCTGAAGCGGGGCTGGATTGGTGCGGGGCTGGAGCGTGGGTGGATCGGTGTGGGGGCTGGAGCGTGGGTGGATCGGTGGGGGCTGGAGCGTGGGTGGATTGCGGGGGCTGGAGCGTGGGTGGATTGGTGTGGGGGCTGGAGCGGGGGCTGGATCGCGGGAGGGGTGGCAGGCAGGCAGGACCACAGCTGGAGCAGGTTAAGAATCAGACCTGTTTCTACTTCAACTTTGGGCCAATAGACTCCTCCTTGGTAAACGGAAAACACTTCAAGGTGTCACCGGATACTTTGGGTAAAAGTTGCCCTCAGGCACAGATGTAGGATCCGCTTAACTCTGCCTATGTCTTAACTTTACCCATTAGGGGTGAAATAGGAAAAATGACACCAGATCATTATCTATGGGTAAGTTAAGACCCATAGAGACATGGCATCAGCCTTGCAAATAAACACATGGTCATGTGAGCTCTCTAGAGTTGGAGAGAGAGAGCCTGCGCTGGAAAAGGACCATATGCAAACACACACAGAGTTCTGTTCAACCATGAACTTTACTTGCCCTAGTTTTTTAGCCGTCAGGTCAGTATAGAACGGTATAGAACACACGCAGAAACAGTCAAGGAATGGACATACGGAAACACTGGGCCTCCCGCCATCAGAACATGTGAGCCCATGATATGTGGCTGTGTGGGTGGCTAGACAGACAGAGGGCATAGGAGAGAGTCTGATAGGACCACAGTTAAGAAGCTCGCCAGGGCAAAAGCCCAAATTTCTGAAGCCCCTGTACAGACCAGTACAGCCCAGTACAGGATGGTCAAGCTGACAGCTTCCCTTTATTGAGGCTATAGGTATTTTCCCCTTTTACTTATTCACATTATCCATGTACCGCATAAAATAGTATTATTACAGTAGAAGATGGTGAGGCCGCAAACAGAGACATCTGTTGAAGGCCATGCGAGGCATTCTGCCCTCTCTGCCATCCCTCCATCCCATCTATCGTTCCTCTCCAGGGTTTAAGCTCTTTTTATTGCAGCTGCTGATGCAGCCTGCGGGACAGAGACAATGAATGCATTGTCACCCTTCCTCCGTCTGCTGATGCAGTTGCTTGTTGTCTACCCTTCCTCTGTCCCTCTCTCTCTCACACTCTCTCCACTCCTTCATTAAAAACCCTCTTCTTCTTTTATCTTCCTATCTCCTCAAATCTGCAACAGCATCACGAGGAAGGGCATGGCTGGGGTACGTCATGTGATTGATAGCGATGGCCACCCCGCAGCCGTTGCCCGCTGAGAGAAGAAAAGGAAGTTTGTGTCCGAAACTGTTTCAGATCCAGCTGTGGGGTGAGAGGTCAACACAAACGCTGATCCAATCGGTTCGTCCCGACAAAGAGCCAACTCTCTCCATCTCTCTCTTCTTTTCCAACTTTCCTTTCCTCTTTCATTTCTGCTCCATCTGATCTGTCTCCATCTCTCTGAAGCCCGGGGCAGATTTCCAGATAGCGCCAGTCGACCCGGGCATCACCTCAGCAGTCCCGCCACAACATGGTCCCGAGACTGGGAAATGTAGTGTTCTTAGAACTCTGAACAGTTTTTAGAATATTACATTTGAAAAACTATTTGAAAAAGAAACAATTCAAGACTTTTCGAAGAAGGGAATTAAAATACAGAATCTCTAATATCATTCTTTCTTACCCTTTCGATGACCCTGAACATCAGCATAGGCTTTCCATAAAG
Organism: Oncorhynchus tshawytscha; assembly: GCF_018296145.1. Taxonomy (NCBI): domain Eukaryota; kingdom Metazoa; phylum Chordata; class Actinopteri; order Salmoniformes; family Salmonidae; genus Oncorhynchus; species Oncorhynchus tshawytscha. The sequence continues at coordinate 1,500,168 of NC_056455.1, forward strand.
CTATACCTAAATACGTTCATGTGACATGTATTTTGATTTTACATGAGCTGCTGCATTAAAAACAGCCATCCCATAATTCCATCCCACTGCTCGTCTCCTACTTCCATGTTCCTCTGTCGTGCCTGGCAACAGGTGGCCGCTTCCTCAGATTCATTTTTTACATCAGTCGTATCATAGTGGAGTGTATTCCTGACGTGAAACGGAGGGGTGATATTTCATAGATTGGGTTTATGGGCCTCCGGGAACATTGAGTTATACGGGACAGCGAGTAAGTCCACTAAAAGAGGAGGGGGAGAAACACACACACACACTTATACCTCTAAACAACCTGACTGAGTTAGCTGCTGATAAAATGTTAGTACCCATGGTAATGTTGCCATGCTGCTTGTCCTAGGGTAATGGCACTGAACCCCCCACGCAGCCTCTATCCCCCAACACCCCTACTGACCACCTACCCCCTATAGTCCCCCACAAGCTCCTTTTACCCCCTTAACCCCTAGTCCTCTGTACCCCTGACCCCATCCCTCCACTGTCCCTGCTGCCTTTCCATTCCACAGGAGACTGAATGTGTGTGACTGTGTGTGTGTGTGTGTGTGTGTGTGTGTGTGTGTGTGTGTGTGTGTGTGTGTGTGTGTGTGTGTGTGTGTGTGTGTGTGTGTGTGTGTGTGTGTGTGTGTGTGTGTGTGTGTGTGTGTGTGTGTGCTTTATCCCAAAGGAAAGATTTGCTTAATTCCACCAGACCCACTAAGGTTTAGGAGTGAGGACGGGGTAGCATTTAATCACATAACAGATCTGCCTCAGCAACAGCTGATGTTGATCCTGCTGCCATCTTCTTCTGACATCACCAACCAAACCAAAACATACCAACATGCCATCTAAATCCACATCAGATCATCAGCGATGTCACTGTCAGTGAGAATCTACTCAATAGTATACATGTGAGTGGATCAGCGGCAGGCTAGTGTCAAATTATTATCTCCTTTTAGAGAGTGAATTCAGGATAAAAGTAGATTTACATCCAGACAAAAGGCACATGGACCATCCATCTCAACACTGAGGGGAAGGGGAAATGGGGTGAGGGGAGGGGGGTGGGGTGTATACGGAAGATGTGTTTGTGGGGGAAGAGGTGTCACAGTGTGTGTGATGGGGAGGGGGAAATGTTTGTTTGCATGCGTGTGTGTGTGTGTGTGTGTGTGTTCTTGAGCGTATATGGGGACGGTGTGTGGATGTGCGGGGCTGAGGGGGTTGAACCGTCCTCTTGCAGATAAATCTGTTGCCCTCAGGGGCGCATTTACATAGGTGAGGACTGACTGTTCAGCAACCCTACAGGGAATTATCTGAAATAGCACCACCTACCCCTGACCCCTGACCCCCAATCCAGCTCCTATAGCACTGGACTGAAAACACTGCTTTTCTAAGGGTGGACTAGACTATTTAAGAGATCGAGAGAGAGAGAGAGAGAGAGAGAGAGAGAGAGAGAGAGAGAGAGAGAGAGAGAGAGAGAGAGAGAGAATGTGTGCATAAACTCTTACCACATTCCATACAAGTGAGCGCACACACACAAGATGAGACACACAGATTTTCATATATCCACTGCTTCAACACAGCATGGCTTAGCTGCTGTTAGGGTTCTAGCTCCAGTTGTGTTGTAAAATTATTCTGTTCACATCTACAATAACTGTCTATCTGAGAGCTGCAGCAGAACACTGAACAGCTGCTAATGCTCTGATAACATGGGAGTGTGAAGATTTATATATTTTTCAATTTAACCTTCATTTAACTAGGCAAGTCAGTTAAGAACATATTTTTATTTACAATGACGGTTTACCATGGCCAAACCAAGACGACACTGGGCCACCCTATGGGACTCACGGCTAGCTGTGATACAGCCTGGATTCAAACCAGGGACTGTAGTGATGCCTCTTCAACTGAGATGCAGTGCCTTAGACTGCTGTGCCACTCGGGAGTCAAGTGCAATGGGAGGGGAAATGTGTGTGTGTTTAGTTAGGGGGAGCTATACCTTTCTTTTTAATGGTGGATATTGTCTGTCCTAAGGCCAATGCTGAATCATAACGAAAAATCAGAATTCATCATGGATTACAGGCTAAAGGTTTTCTATAAAGTATTATATAATCCATACATGGATTGGATAATAATACAGTAACAGGGAGAATTAACATCAAGCCAGCTGCCACCTCAACTCTTCTCTCCTCGCGTGAATATGCAGATCCTCCTTTAATCCACGCGCCCTCATGCGGGATTTCATAGCAACGATTACAGACCCTACACAGCTCAGCTCTCTGCGTACCGGGGCTCCCTCCAGCTATCAGCGCGGGCTTCCCCTCCCCCTCTTTTCGTCCTCTACGGCTGGGCTGAGAGAAGAGAAGGGGAGGGGGAGATCCCCTTCTTCGAGTCTCTGCCCTGACAGCCCAGATGCTGTGCAGTCTGCGAGAACACTCGCACAGAGGTAATGGCGGTGTTTCGATATGGATAGGGCTACACCGCGAAGAGAGAGGTAAAGCACACAGCTGGACCGGGACAGGATGGATCAGCGCAGCGAGGGAGGATCTCGTTTATCCAAAGAGGGCATATGGGTCTTCGGTATGGGAGAATTTAGGGCAAAGGACAGTCGTCTTGCGGAAAACTACTCTATTTTCAGAGAGGGGGGATGGGGACATTGGACACGGCACCATCGATGCCCAAAATCAAACAATTTTTACTTAGAAAGACGGAAGAAAGCCAACCCGTTTAGTCGGGTAACGTGTGTGTTTTCGTTAGGAACATGCGAAGCTACCGGGAAATACCAGGGATGGTTTCATATTCGAATTATACAACAACACAGGAACTCAGCCTATGCGCGCGACCCCCAAACAGGGCGCGAGATTCAAACAAGCTTTTGCATAATGTGTGTTATTTGTATTGTTGAGCTGCATTGGTGCTCTCTCCTCATGCTACATACAGTCTGACAGCTCGGAATGAGTTTAAATCGGGAAAATTGAACAATTGCGCTTTATCTATCTACTTCGCGTTGACATGTAGGCTATAGGAGTTGCAAATAAATTGTGACGCTTTATGGGAAATATTTTTTTAAATAACAAGCGAAGCTGCATAGGATTGATTTTAACAAGGAAAGGTGGGCTATTATATTATTCATTTATAGTTCAAATGCAGATTGCAGAGCTAATTCATTAATCAGAATGTACTTTGTATTTTATAATTTGCATAGTCTTTGCAGAATATGAAATGCATTAAAAAAAAAAAGTTTAATGAATTTAGCAAAATGTAGGTATTGTAATGCATATATTACTATAATATGGACAATTTGAGAAATCTTACCAGGCTACCTAAGAAAAAAGTTGAAACTATCTTAAATCGAGAATATTTAAATGATGTGTATGTTCGTATCAATTAACATGAAAATGAATGTTGTTTAGGACGCGTTTCTATTCAATTTAAAATAAATAATAATTATATGTTGTGTTATTGCATTAGATTTTTTAATTCGATTTATTTCACTATATACATTTAATTATATTTTAAAGATCAAACTTAGTATAATACTAACCATGATATATTAAAAAGATATTTCGAATAGTTGTGAAAGTGCCCTTTCACTTCTGTGGGAGACATTGGTGCATTGAAGGCGTAAAAGCCACAGCAATAAAAACCTTAAAATCGATCAGACGGGCGGGGTTGGCGCGCCTCATTTCGCCATGTTGAAATCCTTTGTGTGTAGCCTTCATAGATAATACAATCAACTATATTTGGTTATACATTAAGCATAGTGTGACCCTCAAAATGGTTATTGGAGGATACAACGTTTAGAAGGTTTTATTTCAGACTTAACAGATTTGTTTTATTTTACAATGTGTTTATAGATAAGACTACTTCAATTTCACTTCACAAACTAATTTCTCATCAAAAGTTTTCAATGTGTGAGTATTATTCAGTATAATTCAAAACCATGACTAAGTTTGCCAACACTGCATGCACATTAATTTGATTAATATTGAAACGTCGTTGACAGTGCATTATTTGATAAGCCTACAATTGATTCTGCATTACAATCAAGCCTATATATGATCTAAGAATAAACCATTTTAGAAAAGTATTTCTTTCTTAATTTTCCCATGTTTAAAAATAAGCCACTGAATATTTCATCCTAATGTAGTCTGCAAAAGTCAACTACAATTCTAAATGGTCTTGTTAGTACAAACAGGACTTCGTGTAAACACATTGCAAAAACAAAGCCACGTTATACCGTTCAAAATGGATACAAATCGTTGTTATAAATGTAGCCTATTATAATGATCATGATAATAATAATACCGTCTTGTTTCAAAACTATCTTCTCCCATATCGTTTTACCACATACTACGGTTTGAGTAGTTGGTTTCATATTGACCGAAACAGAATTCCACCTTCCACACTACCATGACCGAAACAGAATTCCACCTTCCACACTACCATGCACAGAATCAAATGTGTGTTTATTGTCGATTTTGAACGACATATACACACACAAGTCTGCATTGTGTGGTGTGCGTTTGATTTACCACAACTGAGCATTGAGACAAATTAGAAATCGCTCTAGCTCTTTTTTTGTCAGATTGTTTGAACGTAAAGTTTTGGAGGAATGCAATGGAGGCTCAAGCAGAGGCCGGTGCACGGTTGTTATGAAGTTAATTCGAAGTGACTGCGACGGGAGGGAGGGGGGCTTTTGACTATGGACTGATGACGCGATAATAGTTGTAATAATAACACCGAAGACCGGACCCAACCTTAAATATATTAGGAGGAGAATATCAACATGTTCACATCTACCTCGTTAGAGTTAACATTGACAGTATTATATGAAGAAAAAAAACCTAGAAGAGATTACTTAAAAACGATATCTACAGAATCGCAATGTCGGCTATAGTCCAAACCCTGAGCATCTTAAAAAAACGGATCTCTTTAGCATGCAATAACCACCTAACTACAAGTGTGTATATATATATATATATACTGTATATATACTGTATATATTCCTATAATGTATATAAAACGTAGGCCTATAGTAAATCTAGTACATCACACATTAATGAATTAATTTCATTAGACAAATATGACATTTATTAGTTCTGAGGATCAACAAACAACATTAAAAAAAGATTACAAATATGAAACACAAATGCATACACCAACAGGGTATATATCTTCAAGACTATGAGTATGACCTATTTTTACTCCATTTATAGATTGCAAATCCAACAACATAAGATAGTTCGACCTCTCACCGTAGATCCACATTGTGCAAAACACAAAAGTGTCTGGCTCCATGAACACTTCCCAGTTTACAAAGATGTAGCCTACAAGGTACTTGAGATATGCCTCGAGAAATGTGTTCTGCAGTAAAATATTGTTTTGAGCAATAGAATACATATATTTAGATTACTCAAATAATTCCAAAATGCACATTTTAGAAAATATTTTGGCGTGTGTAAAGATTTAAAAAAAAAAAGTATATATAGTATTCAAGAATTGTCTAAATCAACACTAGGCCACTCTGAGGGGGGAGAGCAATTATAGCCATGGTACTTGCAGAATCATGTAATGCGGTCGGGCTCTAATCAACAAATTCGACATAGGTAGGAAGCTATAGCCTATAAAACCACGGCATGTAACTTGCAATAATATACTGCGTATAGGCATATACAATGTCTCTGAACAACCACATTTGTTTCATGAGAAGCACCCGTGCGAAGAAAACATTTGAAATCAAAAGTAAGGTCTATTCAGACTCCGTAGGGGTATGGGTTATGTCCTTTGAGGGCCCGCGTTCCAAACGCCCATTTTGTACGCTGGCCCTTGATGCACGTACGATTTGTAAACTGAAAGCTTCTTGAATATGAAAGAAATCCAGCACTCTTAAAACATGATTTGTGCGCCAGCAGAGGGGTAGGCCAAGAGAGCGCGTTATTTTACACAGCTTGGGGAATTCTCCACGAATAGGCCTATGAGCTGCTTATATGGGCGTTATACTAGCATTGCTACCATCTCGCCTGATACAACTAACTGCACCATGTTTTGTATTACGAACAAACTTTCCACAAGAGGTTGTGTGATTTACAATAGTGGAGATTGAAGATAGTGTGGGCCGTAGAGGAAAGCAGCAGCCACGTCGAATAGGCAATATATTTCAGTTTAGATCATTAAGTTGCCGTATTTGCATAGATACATCATTACTGTCTCAGCTAGGCTACAATACGTCCACTACTCTGCCTCGGGGATACATCTGCATCAGAATTGTTATATTTCTCGATGTTGATTGAGTGTCATTTTCAAAATGATAGGGCTATACATTTTACTTATGCAAGACAGGACAGAACTACCCGTGCTCAAAGATACAAGATAACGTCCTTCCCTCGCTACTAGTTGATTGTTTGGTGGGCAGCAAGGCAGAATAGCTACCTGCCTGCAGCGGGGGAAGGGGGCCTCCAACGCGGCGGGGGCTTCTCTCGCCACCCCGCTGAGTTGGGACGCGCGGAGAGTGAATCCCCAATCCCCACCCTATAGGCATACGGCGCCCAGCTAAGAAATACAATACAACGTCAATTAAATGCAGTCTCTGCTGCGATTTACTGCAATGAATGATAAATTGTAGTCGTTCTCACACCCTATAGGATCCTTTAAATGGAAATAATAGGCAACATCGTAATGTAAAATATGCATAGGCTACATTTACCACATTTAGTCTCGCTGGTAAACCATCTCTCGCTTTTGTTGCAAATTCCAGTCTAAATAACCAGGTTTGTTTCAAGGCGTCAGTGTTTAAGGTCAAATTGTTTTATTGCTAGATTGATAGTTATTAAAGAGCACAGACGTTGCAAAATAAAAAATGTAGGCTATCTAGTTACACATTTGTGAATAACAAAATAATTTCGTAGCTGTCGACCGTGAAATGAGAACAGGGAAAATATGGTTGAGCGTTAAACAGTGTAAACAATAATTACAAACAGAAGGGAAAGGACTTGGCCTGACAGGCAGGGCTTCTTTCCCAGGCCTTAGAGCTGAACGATGGTGAGAGAGAGCGACGGGGGGGAGGGGGGGGGGGCTACCTTCAAGACCTCAGGTATTTTAGAAGTAGGCCTACATACGATATAAACTCATACTTATCTAATGGAATAACTTCAGCTAAATCTTCGTTAATGGAACAGAGGGTTTCATCATTCTGGCTTCAATATTGTAAACTATGGATTTCCCAAGCTGTTGCAAGCTTCGGCTTCCATGGATCCAACCAAGCACTTTCAATAGCCGTTTGTTCTATGTGGATATACAAACGAGGGCTATTAATTTGCAGATGCACGGTGATATGTTCACACAGAAGCCTTCCACAATTACTTCGTGCGTGTAGAAAACATAATGTGATAAAACAAGAAAATCGATTCAATGTTTCTCTCCTTCAGACTTTAATTTCGCAGACACATTCATGTTAACAGGGCGAGACGAGGCGTGTTAAGAACTGGGAATAAATATTATTGAGGTAGCTAGAATATAAACCTATTGAGCACGTGCATCAGAAGCATATCTGGGGGTTCTATTTTATTTACAATTCAAATTTGGACTGTTTCAATGGGTCAAATGTATTTAGAGTTTCAAAGTAAGATTTGTATTAATAAATACAAGTATCTAAGATCTCACCAATAGCCTTCCACCTTTTATAGAATTTACATTTCTTAAATGAACAATGTTGAATTTGGAATATGTATAAATTGACGCCCCTGTCAGTGTCAATGGCCTTTGTGCTTTTTTCTTTTTTAAATGTAGATTTTTGAGTCTGTAATTGTTTGCTATGGAGCAAACAATATAAAATCTTCATTGTATGATGTTTCCAAATTACATAATGAAATGAAGCACATATTTTACTATAATATGACAGGGACAGGTAGGTTTTTTGAATTTAATGATTGCCTGAACAAGTATATAGGATTCCCTATGTAAACTGTAAATTAGATTGAATTTATTTAGGCTATGTCAAGTCTTTTGTCAGACGTGCACGTCTGTACATGCCTCCTCTTCCCTATCTCTTTCTTTCTTTTCATTCCCTCTTTCTCTCCTTCCCCACCTCTCAGCGGTGTGGGCCCTGGAGGAGAGGCGTTTTATACCTCTTGAATGTCTCCTGTTCCTCTCCTCCACCCTCTATCCTGTTTTAATCCCACTACAAATGTTTTGACAGCAATAAAAATACATTTAAAAAAGATCAGCACATGCAAATCCTTTGTTACTGATCCTTCAGCTCTCTCCCTCCCTCTCTCCCACCCTCCCTCTATCTCTCACTCTATCTCTCACTCTAGCTCGCTCTCTCCCTCCCTCTATCTCTCACTCTAGCCCTCTCCCTCCCTCTCTCCCACCCTCCCTCTATCTCTCACTCTAGCTTGCTCTCTCCCTCCCTCTCTCCCACCCTCCCTCTATCTCTCACTCTAGCTCTCTCCCTCCCTCTCTCCCACCCTCCCTCTATCTCACTCTAGCTCGCTCTCTCCCTCCCTCTCTCCCACCCTCCCTCTATCTCTCACTCTAGCTCGCTCTCTCTCCTCTCTTTCTCTATCTTGGGTGTAGGGAGAAGAGCAGTGATGCGTATTTAATTGGTTGTGGACCTCCCAGAGTTTCAGTATTTCCAATTATCAACAATTCTATGCTAAACTATTCTAATGTATGGTTTGTATTGAAAAGCAGTAGAGTCTCATGTTATTTTGTGTTATTCTATTGTGGTACAATGTAATGTACAATGTAATTGTAATAGCAATAATAAAGAGATTAAATCACATTAGGCCTTGTACTTGTTGCACCCTCCCCTAACACACACACAGCTATACACCATTACACCACCAGATGGCAGTGTGAGAGGTTAAGGTCATGGGGAGATTCTAGTGACCACACACCTACCTACCTACCTACCCCATCCCCAAGTCAGGTAGCACCAGACGCCAGCCCCAAGGCAGGGAGCACCAGACCCCAGCCCCAAGGCAGGGATCACCAGACCCAAGGCAGGGAGCACCAGACCCCAACCTTAAAACAGGGAGCACCAGACCCCAACCTTAAAACAGGGAGCACCAGATCCCAGCCTTAAGACAGGGAGCACCAGATCCCAGCCTTAAGACAGGGAGCACCAGATCCCAGCCCCAAGGCAGGGAGCACCAGACCCCAGCCCCAAGGCAGGGAGCACCAGATCCCAGCCCCAAGGCAGGGAGCACCAGATCCCAGCCCCAAGGCAAGGAGTACCAGATCCCAGCCCCAAGGCAGGAAGCACCAGACTCAAGCCCCAAGGCAGGGAGCACCAGACCCTAGCGTTAAGGCAGGGAGCACCAGATCCCAGCCCCAAGGCAGGGAGCACCAGACCCCAGCCCCAAGGCAGGGAGCACCAGATCCCAGCCCCAAGGCAAGGAGTACCAGATCCCAGCCCCAAGGCAGGGAGCACCAGACTCAAGCCCCAAGGCAGGGAGCACCAGATCCCAGCCTTAAGGCAGGGAGCACCAGATCCCAGACACAGAGTACCAGGTAGCTGGCAGCAGTATATAGCTGGCTGCAGTACCAGGTAGCTGGCAGCAGCAGTGCAGGCTAGGGCCGAGACTGACAAGCCAGAGGGCCACTGGGGCAGACGACGGGGGGAGGTGTGTGGCTTTCAGAGGAAGGACAGAGACAGGGGAGGTAAACAGGGTCAGGGGAGGGGAGGGATTGCTGGGGTAAGAGTGCATGAGGGGGAGAGAGAAGAAGTGAAAAGAAAAGTGAGAATGGGGGAGAGAAAATAAGATGCATAATGGTGGGGAGTTTGAAAGAGGGGGAGAGAAAGAGAGAAGGGAGAGAGGGTGAGGGTGAGGGTGAGGGAATGGTAGTGAGTCTCTCCTAACGTGTGGATCCGGTGTGGGATAGTTCATTTATCATCCTCACGTGTTGGATATTTACTTTGTCAATGATAGGGAGTGGAGAGACCGTGCCACTACAGAGAGAATTAATGTGTGTGTGTGTGCATATGTTTTGTGAGTATGTAGAGGGGGAGGGGTATGGTCTGGCACTAACAGACACACAAACATTCTAGTTCGAGTTGCGTCTTCTTTTATTCAGGTTGTACAGTCAGTGTGGCTAGCTCTCTGGGATCCTATCTCACCCGCCCCCTTCCCCATCAAAACTGCCCCCCAGCTACATTGTCTGGGTCGAGACAGGATGCTTGTTGCTAGCCTTCTGTCTTTGTATGCTGAGTGCTTGACCATGGGATGTTTTTTTTTAAATACACAGACAATCAAAAGAAAGAAAAATCCCTACCTCCTGTCTGTTATTGTCACTATTTTAAAAAGTTGACCTTCTAAACTTCTCCCTTTTTTTCTTCAGATTTAATGCTTTATTCACTTCATTTGAATCCCATGGCACAAATGCAAACATTTAATTTCATGGCATTTGGCATAGAAAAATGTAGCATTGAAAAGTTTATTGTGAGATGCTTTTTATGACCCCTTTATGTATACTCTTTTTCTCTAGTTTGACGTCAATAAAACATTCTGAAAAGGATAAGCTTGTCATCATACTTTAACGATTTTTCTAATATACTTAACAACTTGTCTAGCTGATGCAACAAAGTATCACATATGGCTTCATTAAAATCTATACAGAAAGACTTCTAATTCTCTGACAGAAACGGTGATGCCAAACAGTCATCTCCATCAAATCAGCCTTTTATTGTAAATCAGTGTAATTTTACCTCCAACAATTTGTGCAGTTTGCGGTTTGTTTAAGATCAATCTTCCCTATGAAGCCGGACATTTAATACAGTCCTAATTAGTATTGATGTTTGTAACTTCACAGATACTGTTAGCGAGGGTTGAGGAGTAGGGGGGAGGAGTGTGTCAGTAGAGAGCGGCAACAATGGCTAAACCAGATGTTTAGATGGGGGAGGTTGTGTGTGTGGGTGAGGGAGGGAGGTGGAGGGTATCAGTGGAGTGTCACTGGGTCGAAACGACCCCTCCCGCAGCTGACAAGCATGGCATATGCCACCCCTCTCCCTCTCTGTACCTCTCCCCTTCCATACCTGCCGATGAAATGAATGACGAGAAACACTCACACAAGTGGTTGTTTAGCCTATGTGCAGGAACCTCAACCGGCCTCCTACTCCTACTCTCTCACACACATACGCTCACACGGGTACACACACACACACACACACACACACCACACACACTAACACTCACAAAAACACACACACTCAATTATATAATGTGGAGACCCCTAACTAATCAAACTGAAAGAGTCCCACCCCTACTCTCTGTGGTGCAGTCACATACACACGCACACGCACACACCAATATGACATCATAGTAGAAGATCACACTGCTGCAGCCCCAGCCCTCTCCAGGAGGTGATTCTTTGTTTGCAATGACATCAGCCTGAGAGAGTGTGTGTGTGTATGTGTGTCAGAGAGAGTTCAGGGTGAGGTCAGGTGACATAACAGATGACTCGATTGGGATCTCAAACAATCCAGCGCTGCCATGAGTGGGGGCTCCCGAGTGGGGGCTCCCGAGTGGGGGCAGCAGTCTAAGGCACTGCACCTCAGTGCTGGAGACATCACTACAGACCCTGGTTCGATTCCAGACTGCAAGAGGTGGGAATGGGATGAGAAACTGGAATGTAGGGAGATTAAGTTGTCCCTGGATAAGGGTTTCTTAAACTATGGTGTGGGACCTGAGCATGTGAGAGGTGGGTCGCGAGTTATGAGTAAACATTTAGAATCACACACTATTTCTACTTAATTTGGGTCGTTAGAGGACAGTATATTTCTCATTTGGGTCTCGAGCTGAAAAACGTAAGAACCTTAAGAAAAACTTAGATACTGATCTCCCACAGTTTCTCCTACCCCACGCTTAAACTTAAACATTAATGTGAAAACATGAAACTGACCTTAAATCAGAATCTATGGGCAACCTCACACTATCCTCCAATGATTTCTCCTTCTGGCTGAGAGACTGAAAGGATGCTTTGGGACACCCCCTACTGGTAAAGACACCAAACTACATGTTGATGAGGGAAGGAGGAGGCAGAGGAGTATGGATAGAGTGAGTGTGAACAATATCATGTTCTATTGGTGACAAATGGATATTCGTAAAAGTGCTTTGAAAGCAGCATAAAAAAAGCAGCATTCGGAAAGTATTCAGACCCCTTCCCTTTTCCCACATTTTGTTACATTACAGCCTTATTCTTTTCCTCATCCATCTACACACAATACCCCAACTTGATTGGAGTGTACCTGTGATAAATTCAATTAATTGGACATGATTTGGAAAGGCAAACAGCTGTTTGGTCCCACTGTTAGTGCATGTCAGAGAAAAAACCAAGCCATGAGGTCGAAGGAATTGTCCGTAGAGCTCAGAGACAGGATTGTGTTGAAGCACATATCTAGGTAAGGGTACCACAACATTTCTGCAGCATTGAAGGTCCCCAAGAACACAGTGGCCTCCTTTATTCATAAATGGAAGAAGTTTGGAACCACCAAGACTCTTCCTAGAGCTGGCCGCCCGGCCAAACTGAGCAATCGGGAGAGAAGGGCCTTGGTCAGGGAGGTGACCAAGAACCCGATGGTCACTCTGACAGAACTCCAAAGTTCCTCTGTGGAGAAGGGAGAACCTTCCAGAAGGAAAAACATCTCTGCAGCACTCCACCAATCAGGTCTTTTTGGTAGAGTGGCCTGACGGAAGGCACTCTTCAATAAATGGCACATGACAGCCCACTTGGAGATGCCAAGAGGACCTTAAGGGCTCTCAGACAATGAGAAACAAGATTCGCTGGTCTGATGAAACCAAGATTGAACACTTTGGCCTGAATGCCATGCGTCACGTCTTTAGGAAACCTGGCACCATCCCTACGGTGAAGCATGGTGGTGGCAGCATCATACTGTAGGGATGTTTTTCAGTGGCAGGGACTGGGAGACTAGTCAGGATTGAGGGAAAGATGAACGGAGCCAAGTACAGAGAGATCCTTGATGAAAACCTGCTCCAGAGTGTTCAGGACCTCAGACTGGGGTAAAGGTTCACCTTTCAACAGGACAACGACCCTAAGCACACAGCCAAGACAACGCAGGAGTGGCTTCGGGACAAGTCTCTGAATGTCCTTGAGTGGCCCAGCCAGAGCCCAGACTTGAACCCGATCGAACATCTCTGGAGAGACCTGAAAATAGCTGTGCAGCAACGCTCCCCATCCGACCTGACAGAGATTTAGAGGATCAGCTGAGAATAATGGGAGAAACTCCCAATACAGGTGTGCCAAGCTTGTAGCATGGGGGTGTGTCAAGGGGAGGGGTGGGGGTTTGTCAAGAGGAGGGATGGGGGTGGACTGGGACGGGAGGGGGTGTGTCAAGGGGAGGGGTGGGGGTGGACTGGGAGGGGTGGGGGTGTGTCAAGGGGAGGGGTATGTCAAGGAGAGGAGTGTGTCAAGGGGATGGGTGGGGATGGACGGGTAGGGTTGGGTTGGGGCCGTGTCAAGGGGAGGTTGGGGGTGTGTCAAGGTGACGGGTGGTGGTGTGTCTAGGGGATGGGAGGGGATGGACGGGGAGGGGAGGGGTGTGTCAAGGGGAGAGGTGGTGATGGACTGGGAGGGGGTGTCAAGGGGAGGGGTGGGGATGGACTGGGAGAGGAGGGGGTGTGTCAAGGGGAGGGGTGGTCGTGTGTCTAGGGGAGGGGAGGGGTGTGTCAACGGGAGGTTGGGGGGTGGGGATGGATGGGGAGGGTTGGGAGTGTGTCAAGGGGAGGGTTAGGGGTGTGTCAAGGGGAGGTTGGGGGTGTGTCAAGGGGAGGGTGTGTGTCAAGGGGAGGGTCATATCAGCAAACTGTAACACCTGTAGTGTATGCTGTACTGTAATTGGTCATAACATGTAGAGGCACACACACACACACGCAGAGGCACGAACATGCAAACACAGACACAAACACACACGCAGAGGCACGAACATGCAAGCACACACATGCAGAAGCACGAACATGCAAACACACACACACGCACATACACACAGGGACACACACACACATACACACAGAGACACACACAGACAAACGCACACACTCGCACAAACACACACACACACACAGACAAGCACAGAGGCAAACATCTGTCAGGGATTTGTACAGTGAGATGATACCCGATAATAAATAATTTTGGTTCCCGTCTATCTGACCCCAAATAGGGTCAGAGGTGTGTGTGTCTGTATGTGTGTGTGTAGTTTCAGAATTCTGTGAAGCATATAACTATGGCAGGGGACGGGGATGGGGGTGGGTTGATGGACAGTTGTGTGTGTGTGTGTGTTCGTCAGCGTGTGTGTCAGTGAGTGACTTGATGAGAAATGAGGATGATCTTTAAGTGGCAGAATGAGGGAGAGGGCTCCTAATACATCATGCTACTGCCAGAGAGGCAGGGGGCACACAGGACTACATAATGTTACATAGAGTTGCATAGAATAACCCATAACTACATAGAATTTTGTATTTAATACATGTTGAGTAGTGACACACAGACACAGAGAGAGAGAAAGAAAGAGAGAGAGAAAGAGAGAGAGAAAGAGAGGCAGAGAGAGAGATAGAGAAAGAGAGAGAGAAAGAGAGCGTGAGAGAGAGAAGGAGAGAGAGAGAGATAGAGACAGAGAAAGAGAGAGAGAATGAGAAAGAGAGCGACAGAGAGAGCAAGAGAGCAAAAGAGAGATATATATATATATATATATATATATAAAGAGAAAGAGAAAGAGAGAGAGAGAGAGAGGAGAGTGAGATGGAGAGAGAGAGAGAGAGAGAGAGAGAGAAAGAGAGAGAGAGAGATATAAAGAGAAAGAGAGAGAGAGAGAGGAGAGAGAGATGGAGAGAGAGAGAGAGAGAGAGAGAGAGAGAGAGAGAAGGAGAGAGAGATGGAGAGAGAGAGAGAGAGAGAGAGAGGAGAAAGAGAGAGAGGTAACTTCCACGAAGCTGTGAATGATCTGAGAGACAAGGCAAGAAGGGCATTCTATGCAATCAAAAGGAACACCTACATCACCTACAGAGAGATGAACCTGGAGAAGAGTCCCCTCAGCAAGCTGGTCCTGGGGCTCTGTTCACAAACACAAACAGACCCCACAGAGCCCCAGGACAACAGCACAATTAGACCCAACCAAATCATGAGAAAACAAAAAGATAATTACTTGACACATTGGAAAGAATTAACAAAAAAACAGAGCAAACTAGAATGCTATTTGGTCTTAAACAGAGAGTACACAGTGGCAGAATACCTGACCACTGTGACTGACCCAAACTTAAGGAAAGCTTTGACTATGTACAGACTCAGTGAGCATAGCCTTGCTATTGAGAAAGGCCGCCGTAGGCAGACATGGCTCTCAAGAGAAGACAGGCTATGTGCTCACTGCCCACAAAATGAGGTGGAAACTGAGCTGCACTTCCTAACCTCCTGCCCAATGTATGACCATATTAGAGAGACATATTTCCCTCAGATTACACAGATCCACAAAGAATTCGAAAACAAATCCAATTTTGATAAACTCCCATATCTACTGGGTGAAATTCCACAGTGTACCATCACAGCAGCAAGATTTGTGACCTGTTGCCACAAGAAAAGGGCAACCAGTGAAGAACAAACACCATTGTAAATGCAACCCATATTTATGCTTATTTATTTCCCCTTGTGTACTTTAATAATTTGTACATTGTTACAACACTGTATTTTTATATATATAATATGACATTTGTAATGTCTTTATTGTTTTGAAACTTCTGTATGTGTAATGTTTACTGTTAATATCTATTGTTTATTTCACTTTTGTCTATTATCTACCTCACTTGATTTGGCAATGTTAACACGTTTCCCATGCCAATAAAGCCCCTTGAATTGAATTGAATTGGATTGAGACAGAGAGATATATATAGAGAGAAAGGGAGAGAGAGAGAGAGTACGAGAAAGAGAGAAATAGAGACAGAGAGAGAGAAAAAGAAAGAAGGAGAGAGAGAGAGAGAAAAACAGAGCAAAACAGACAGAAGGAGTCCTTGGCAGAGGCTAAATGTGGAAAAGTAAAGCCACCTTGTTTCTCTTCTGTTCAGAAAGAGGAGCGGAATATGTAATCACAAAGGGAACCCGTGTCTTTTCTTCTTAAACCACAGTGGTACTGCTCTCCTCTTCTCCCCCCTCTCCCTCCCTTTCTCCTCTTCTCCCCCCTCTCCCTCCCTTTCTCCTCTTCGCCCTCTTCTCCCTCCCTCCCTTTCTTCTCTGTCTCTTTTCTCTCTCTGACTTAAAATCCCCCTTTACCCAGTTGATGTTTCTCAAACGTGTAGGACGCAGATCAATCAGGTCCTCCGAGAGAGAATTACACAGCTGAATTTGGATGAGGGAAAAAGAAAGCAATACGAGACTAGAACTGAGCATGGGAGAAGAGGGGAGTGGTGATGGATCATCTGGACTGTAAAGTGTTTAGTGTGGCCAGGGTTGGAGAGGACAAACATTTATGGAGTGCTGAGTACACAGACGAAACACAAATATGTTATGTGCAGGAACCAAGAGCACACACATTCAGAGTTAAGCATACACATGTCAAGGTTATCTTTATTGCACAATTTCTACACTCTTAGAAAAAAAGGTGCTATCTATAACCAAAAGGGGTTCTTTGGCTGTTCCCATAGGAGAACCCTTTGAAGAACCCCTTTTGGCTCCAGGTAGAACCCTTTTGATTCCAGGTAGAACGCTTTTGGGCTCCAGGTAGAACCCTCCTTTCAATAGAGGGTTCTATATGGAACCCAAAAGAGTTCTACCTGGAACCATAAAAGGTTCTCCTATGGGGACCACCACAGAACCCTTTTGGAACCTTTTTTTTAAAGTGTGTAATACATTTGACATTCCCTTATAAAGAAGATCCACCTCCATCATGATCTGTTTACGTTGCGGTACATAATGTCCACTACTGCTGTACATGTTCATCATGAAACAGGACATGTAGCCATGTTATGAGGTCAGGGTTCGCCGGAGATAATGAATGTTACTGTTGTACATGTTTATCATGAAATAGGACAGGTAGCCATGTTATGAGGTCAGGGTTCACAGGGAACAGGCATCCATGTTATGAGGTCAGGGTTAGCTGGGAACAGGCAGCCATGTTATGAGGTCAGGGTTCGCAAGGAATAGGCAGCCATGTTATGAGGTCAGGGTTCGCAAGGAATAGGCAGCCATGTTATGAGGTCAGGGTTCGCTGGGCACAGGCAGCCATGTTTGAGGTCAGGGTTCGCTGGGAACAGGCAGCCATGTTATGAGGTCAGGGTTCGCTGGGCACAGGCAGCCATGTAATGAGGTCAGGGTTCGCTGGGGACAGGCAGCCATGTTATGAGGTCAGGGTTCGCTGGGCACAGGCAGCTACATTATGAGGTCAGGGTTCGCTGGGGACAGGCAGCTACATTATGAGGTCAGGGTTCGCAGGGGATAATGAACAACTGTGTTTCTATTCTATTTACTGGTATTAAAGAGATATTTCCTGTTTATAAAAACATTCATGTGTTTTAATGTTAATGTGTGTGTGTGTGTACTTTTTATTTTATTTTATTTTTTACTTTATTTTCTTTTGTAAATATTTTCTTAACTCTTTCTTGAACAGCATTGTTGGTTAATGGCTTGTAAGTAAGCATTTCATGGTGAGGTCTACATCTGTTGTATTCGGCGCAAGCGTGAAATACAGTTTGATTTGATTTGAGTGTGTGTGTGTGTGGGGTCAGTATGCATGTGTGTGCATGTTATGTGTGTCTGTGTCTTTGTGTGTGTGAGTGTGTGTGTGGTGTCAGTATGCATGTGTGCGCGTGTCCAGTGTGTGTGTGTGTGTAGAGTCCAGTGTGTGTGTAGAGTCCAGTGTGTGGGTAGAGTCCAGTGTGTGAGAAGAGTCCAGTGTGTGTGTAGAGTCCAGTGTGTGTGTGTAGAGTCCAGTGTGTGTGTGTAGAGTCCAGTGTGTGTGTAGAGTCCAGTGTGTGGGTAGAGTCCAGTGTGTGTGTAGAGTCCAGTGTGTGGGTAGAGTCCAGTGTGTGGGTAGAGTCCAGTGTGTGAGAAGAGTCCAGTGTGTGTGTAGAGTCCAGTGTGTGTGTAGAGTCTAGTGTGTAGAGTCCAGTGTGTGTGTAGAGTCCAGTGTGTGGGTAGAGTACAGTGTGTGTGTAGAGTCCAGTGTGTGGGTAGAGTCCAGTGTGTGGGTAGAGTCCAGTGTGTGAGAAGAGTCCAGTGTGTGTGTAGAGTCCAGTGTGTGTGTAGAGTCTAGTGTGTAGAGTCCAGTGTGTGTGTAGAGTCCAGTGTGTGGGTAGAGTCCAGTGTGTGGGTAGAGTCCAGTGTGTGAGAAGAGTCCAGTGTGTGTGTGGAGTCCAGTATGTGTGTAGAGTCTAGTGTGTAGAGTCCAGTGTGTGAGAAGAGTCCAGTGTGTGTGTGGAGTCCAGTATGTGTGTAGAGTAGAGTCCAGTGCAAGAGAGTTAGTGCAGAAAAGGGTCAAGGCAGGTAGTCTGGTTAGCCATTTGTTTAGCTGTTTAGCAGTCTTGTGGTTTGGGGGTAGAAGCTGTTCAGGGTCCTGTTGGTTCCAGATTTGCAGTGGTACCTCTTGCAATGCAGTAGCAGAGAGAACAGTCTATCGCTTCCGTGGCTGGAGTCTTCAACAATTTTTAGGGCCTTCCTCTGACACCGCCTAGTAAAGAGGTCCTGGATGGCAGGGAGCTAAGCCCCAGTGGTGTACTGGGCTGTCCGCACCAATCTCTGTAGTGCCTTACGGACGATTTAACACTTTTTCATTTACTATTCCATATGTGTTATTTCATAGTTGTGATGTCTTCACTATGATTCTACAATGTAGAAAATAGTAAAAAAATTAAGAAAAACCCTTGAATGAGTAAGTTGTCTAAAATGTTTGACCGGTTGTGTATGTGAGTGCTACTGGTCGATAGTCATTTAATCAGGTTACCTTGGCATTCTTTGGCACAGGGACAGGGACAGGCACAGGGACTATGGTGAAACATGTTACCTGTTTATAGGTCAATCGGCTACGGAGAGCGAGATCACACAGTCCTCCGGAACATCTGGTGGTCTCATGTATGGTGTTGCTTTAGTGTTGCTTGCCTTGAACTGAACATAGAAGGCATTTAGCTCATCTGGTAGGTTCGTGTCACTGGGCAAATAGACAGTGGTTGTAAATAGACAGCTATCAAAAATATAGATGAAAACTCTCGGTAAATAGTATTGTCTGCAGCTTATCATGAGGTATTCTAACTCAGTGAAAGTGGGAATACATTTATTTTATTATACTTGTTTTTTTACCCAAAGTCGCAAAGAAAATGTTGTCATCCATTTAATAAACACAAGACAGCAAAATGTATAAAAGTGGCAGCAACAGGAACAGCGACATCTAGTGGGAAAAACCGGGTACTTTCACACTAATTTATTGTAAAAAATGCAAGCAACTTCAATGGCTAATCCCCCCCTCCTCTCCTCCCCTCCCCCCAGAGTCACAGGGATAAAGAAGCAATAGGATGAAGAAGCAATACTCCAAGCCACAGCTCCATACTATACTGATTGTTAGGGGGGGTTGTTGGGTGGCTTTTGATCATTTTATTGGATCTCTAAGATCTTACTCATTGTTAGGAAGAATGATGTTCTAAATCAAATGTTTGGTACTATAGCTATTGAAGATTTGAAGACTTTGAATCCTATAAATTAAAATCGCCAATTTTAAAATCGCCACCCCTTAAAATTGATATAAAATAAATAAATTGCCAATTTGGTGCAATCAATTAGCTGAATTACTCAGAGAGCTAATTATATTTAATTTAGTCTACTTCTAACTACAGAAATGATTTCAGCACAATCTGAGATGAAGGGTGTCGAAATCTTCTTGTGCTATTTGAGGTGGAATGAACCTAAAGTACAATCACACAGTGTTGGTAGACTAAGTTATGAAAAAGAGGAATGGAAGGGTGGAGGGAAGGAAGGAAGTGAGGGGATGAAGGGAGGGAGGGAGGCGTAACATTAGAGGCAGTGGGGGTGGTGTCAATTTAGAAGAAATACGACAGGGTTCATTTCCACTAGTCACTGAGTGACTTCTTTACTTTACTTTACTGACTTTATTGTTCCCATGGGTAAATTTGGTTGCAGTGTCATGTACACGTTTAAAGTGGCTTTTAAATAACAAAAAACAAATTGACAATACAACTTTCATAACAGTTACCTAGCAATAAAAAGAGATTAGGCTGCTGGCCTTACTGGGTTGATAGGAACATTAACCCAAGCTATTTAGGAGGGATATCACACCTGGCACAGTTCTGTTTTTCCTACCGAGGGGTGCCCTATACCTGTGCCCAGAGAGGAATAGTACAAAGTCTGGGTACAGGGGGTTGCTTGGGTCTAAAATGATTTTGTGAGCCTTGTGGAGGGCCCTGACCTTAAAGATCTCATCCAGGCCTGTCTGTTTGACTCCAAGTACCTTGCTTGCTGTGGTGATAATCCTTCTCAGATGTTTCTCTGGCTGACAGTGGCATTGTCAAACCAACAAACAATACAAGAAGTTAAAATACTCCCAATGAAAGATTTGTAAAGCAGTCAGTACAGTACACTTAACATCAACAGATCCCAGCGTTTTGAGAAAGTACAGTCTCTGTTGACTCTTTTTGTAGATCTGGTCTGTACATTTACTCCACTGAAGCTTATTGTCCAAGAGGAAACCCAGATATTTATATTCCTCTACAATCTCTATGATCTGTCCTCTGATAGATGTTGCAGAGGTAGGTGTTGTACGCTTCCTGAATTATATGCACATCTCTTTGGTCTTGTTGGTATTGAGGACCAAGTGTGATTCCTCACACCACTCTACAAAGTCATCTAGGACTGGGCTATGATGTTCCTCGTCATCATGCAACAGGCTGATCAAGGCAGTGTCATCAGCGAACTTAACGAGGTGTCTGTCAGGATGGGAACTAGTACAACTATTAGTGTACAAAATGTACAGGAGTGGGGAGAAAACACATCCCTGAGGAGAGCCAGTGTTGGTGTTGTGTATGTCCAACATGTGGGGACCTATTTTGACCCGCTGTGACCACAAAACCAGCCCCCCATCTAAGGAGAAGTCCCGAATGAGTCTCTGCCAGAATGTAAGGCTGGATTGTGTTGAAGGCAGAAGAAAAGTCAACAAACAAAAGTCTGACATGAGATTTGGCACCCTCTAGATGTCTATAGACCATGTTAAGGAGACTACACCCTCTAGATGTCTGTAGACCATGTTGAGGAGACTAAGAATGGCATCATCAACTCCTCTGCTGTGCTGATAGGCAAACTGAAATGGATCGAGGAACTTCTCGAGAATATGACTTTTCACAAGTTTCTCAAGGCATTACATTACTAAGGATGTCAAGGCAACAGGGCCGTAGTCATTCAGCACAGAGGGACTAGATGCTTTAGGAATTGGTATAATTATTGAGTTTTTCCACTTCAGTTACACCCCGGCCGGTCAGTAAGTGAAAAGCCTGTGTAAATTATCATCCCTAGATCCCGCAAACCCCACCAAAGAGACTTTAAATGTGAAGGAATGTCTTCCCTTTTCGCACTGAACTACACTCATCAACACACACACACACACACACACACACACACACACATCACAGGGGTGGGCAGGAATGTCAGACACACTGCGCCTTTTAGTGGGTTTAGCAGAGTAGACCAAGCATGAATCCACACAGACGCTCTGTTCCATTCACTCACACAGGTAACAGTCTCCGCCATTCACACTGCACACTGTCCCCAGAGGGTAATATACCGTCTCTCTATGTGTGTGTGACTGTGTATCCCTGTGTGTATGTGTGTTCCTGAAAGTGTGTTTCTGCATGTGTGCGTGTTTTTGTGTGCGTGTGTGTGTGTGTGTGTGTTCAGGCCTAAAAGAGGTGATGCTGAGAAAGAGGCACCATTCGTATAGGAGAAGAGTGTGAGATGGAGGATTGGTTGTTCTCCTTATCAAGAATGTTACACTGACACTTTTACTGTCCCAAGCTCCCGCTCCACACACTATCTGCACATCTTTGACATTATAACTTTATCAGAAAACATTGACTTGCTGCCGTTAATAAAAGTATTAACAAGATTTCTCATGACCAAAATACTTAGAACATAACTCTCCATTTTTCAAGGACAGAATGAACAAGAACTCACTGAAATTCCAAGTAAAAAAAAGCATTTTAAAGCTTATTAAATTCAGATTCTACATGGCCTCCCCATTTAACCACGACAACACCAGACCTACCCATCCAGCCCAAAAGACATATTTCGTCCATTCCTTCCTTCTATCTGAAGCTTAGTAGCCTATGAGCAGAGTGGTTGTTAGGGCCTAGCTTCAAGACCCCAGTGTATTAATGATGGTCAAATGACAGGGGGTTAATAGAATGTAGAGGGGCGAGGGACAAAGGTAGGCAATGTTCAGTTAGACAGACAGAGCCATGCAGTCCCTCTCTCCCTCTCTGTATAAGAGGCTGGTTGAAAACCCCATTCAAGGCCAGGGCTAATGCTGCGTTGTAATTAACTGTGATTACTGGAGCAGAGGGTTCTCTCTCTCTCTCTCTCTCTCTCTCTCTCTAACACATAGCAATATGCATGCGTTCTGTTATTACTGGAGCAGAGGGTTCTCTCTCTCTCTCTCTCTCTCTCTCTCTCTCTCTCTCTCTCTCTCTCTCTCTCTCTCTCTTGAACACACAGTAATATGCATGTTTTTCTTTAAGAGTTACAGACAAGGATGCACTATCAATGCCACACACACAACTCATTGTCCCAAAGCCTGGGAGGAATCAGAGAGCTTATCTTCCGGGTCAGTAGCTTCAACCCAGCATCACATATACACACACATACAAACACCCACTGATGCTCACAAGCGCCTGATTGACTGACTATTACCTAAACAGTGTTTTATTTTACTTATTTATTTACATATTACAATATGTCTTTCTCTGATAAGCTACCCAAAAAAGGGCTAAGAATAGCCCATATAAATATACAGTTGAAGTCAGAAGTTTACATACACCTTAGCCGAAAACATTTAAACTCAGTTTTTCACAATTCCTGACATTTAATCCTAGTAAAAATTCCCTGTTTCAGTTAGGATCACCACTTCATTTTAAGAATTTGAAATGTCAGAATAATAGTAGAGAGCATTAATTATTTCAGTTTTTATTTCTTTCATCACATTCCCAGTGGGTCAGAAGTGTACATACACTAAATTAGTATTTGGTAGCATTGCATTTAAATAGCTTAACTTGGGTCAAATGTTTCAGGTAGCCTTCCACAAGCTTCCCCAAATAAGTTGGATGAATTTTGGCCCATTCCTCCTGACAGAGCTGGTGTAACGGAGTCAGGTTTGTAGGCCTCCTTGCTCGCACACGCTTTCCAAGTCCTGCCCACACATTTTCTATAGTTTGAGGTCAGGGCTTTGTGATGGCTACTCCAATACCTTGACTTTTTTGTCCTTAAGCCATTTTGCCACAACTTTGGAAGTATGCTTGGGGTCATTGTCCATTTGGAAGACCCATTTGCGACCAAGCTTTAACATCCTGACTGATGTCTTGAGATGTTGCTTCAATATATCCACATAATATTCCTACCTCATGATACCATCTATTTTGTGAAGTGCACCAGTCCCTCCTGCAGCAAAGCACCCCCATAACATGATGCTGCCACCCCTGTGCTTCACGGTTGGGATGGTGTTCTTCGGCTTGCAAGCCTCCGCCTTTTTCCTCCAAACATAACGATGGTCATTATGGCCAAACAGTTTTATTTTTGTTTCATCAGACCAGAGGACATTTCTCCAAAAAGTACGATGTTGTCCCCATGTGCAGTTGCAAACCATAGTCTGGCTATTTTATGGCGGTTTTGGAGCAGTGGCTTCTTCCTTGCTGAGCGGCCTTTCAGGTTATGTCGAAATAGGACTCGTTTTACTGTGGATATAGATAATTTTCTACCTGTTTCCTCCAGTATCTTCACAAGGTCCTTTGCTGTTGTTCTGGGATTGATTTGCACTTTTCACACCAAAGTACGTTCATCTCTAGGAGACAGAACGCATCTCCTTCCTGAGCGGTATGACGGCTGCATGGTCCCATGGTGTTTATACTTGCGTACTTCTGTTTGTACAGATGAATGTGGTACCTTCAGGCGTTTGGAAATTGCTCCTAAGGATGAACCAGACTTGCGGAGGTCTACTATTTTTTTTCTGAGGTCTTGGCTGATTTCTTTTGGTTTTCCCATGATGTCAAGCAAAGAGGCACTGAGTTTGAAGGTAGGCTTTGAAATACATCCACTGGTCCATCTCCAATTGACTCAAATTATGTCAATTAGCCTATCAGAAGCTTCTAAAGCCATTACATCATTTTATGGAATTTTCCAAGCTGTTTAAAGGCACAGTCAACTATGTATGCATGTAAACTTCTGACCCACATACCACCTCAATCAGCCTGACTAACCGGTGTCAGTATGTAGCCTCGCTACATTTATAGCCTCGCTACTGTATATAGCCTGTCTTTTTTTTCTTTTATTTCTTTCATTTCTTTTTAAAATCAATTTTACCCCCTTTTTGTGGTATCCAATTGTTTAGTAGTTACTATCTTGTCTCATCGCTACAACTCCCGCACGTGACAAACAAACGTTGATTTGATTGATTTGATTTGAAACATGCAATTGTTAAGAAACTGTTTCAGCCTCCTGGATTGATGATGAATTTAATATTAATATGATTCAAAGAAATAATGCAAAAGAGGTGAAAAAAAAGTCATGCTGCGCAGCTGATTTGTAAAATATATTTTCCTTTATTGTTTTCCACTAACCCTACTACCCCTCCCCTAATTGGAGTAAACTAGTGAACAACAATATCTAGGCCTCTATTTCCAACTTATACATACTACATACATTTTATGGACAAAATCTATTTTACGATAGTTATATCTTTTTTTCTCCTGTCCTTCCTCTAACATGTCCCATCAATTTCTGATGACCATCCAGTTTCTATTTGCTATTTTTAACTGTGCTGTTTCACAAAAGTTCTGAACCTAAATAAAGTCAGCAAAAAAAGAAACGTCCCTTTTTCAGGACCCTGTCTTTCAAAGATAATTTGTAAAAATCCAAATAACTTCACAGATCTTCATTGTAAAGGGTTTAAACACTGTTTCCCATGCTTGTTCAGTGAACCATAAACAATTAATGAACATGCACCTGTGGAACGGTCGTTAAGACACTGACAGCTTACAGACGGTAGGCAATTAAGGTCACAGTTATGAAAACTTAGGACACTAAAGAGGACTTTCTACTGACTCTGAAAAAAAAACTAAAAGAAAGATGCCCAGGGTCCCTGCTGATCTGCGTGAACGTGCCTTAGTCATGCTGCAAGGAGGCATGCAGACTGTAGATGTGGCCAGGGCAATAAATTGCAACTGTACTGTAAGACGCCTAAGACAGCGCTACAGGTAGACACAGGGAGACAGGATGGATAGCTGATCGTCCTAGCAGTGGACAACACCTGCACAGGATCGGTACATCCAAACATCACACCTGCGGGACAGGTACAGGATGGTAACAACAACTGAGTTACACCAGGAATGTCCAATCCCTCCATCAGTGCTCAGACTGTTCGCAATAGGCTGAGAGAGGCTGGACTGAGGGCTTGTAGGCCTGTTGTAGTAAGGCAGTTCCTCACCAGACATCACCTGCAACAACGTCGCCTATGGGCACAAACCCACCGTTGCTGGACCAGACAGGACTGGCAAAAAGTGCTCTTCACTGACAAGTCACAGTATCATCTCAACAGGGGTGATGGTCGGATTCGCATTTATCGTTGAAAGAA
The DNA here is from genome assembly GCF_018296145.1 of Oncorhynchus tshawytscha. Classification (NCBI taxonomy): domain Eukaryota; kingdom Metazoa; phylum Chordata; class Actinopteri; order Salmoniformes; family Salmonidae; genus Oncorhynchus; species Oncorhynchus tshawytscha. Next base: position 1,526,026 of record NC_056455.1, read on the forward strand.
TGAGCGTTACACTGAGATCTGTACTCTGGATCGGGATCGATTTGAAGGTGGAGGGTCCGTCATGGTCTGGGGCGGCGTGTCACAGCATCATCGGACTGAGCTTGTTATCATTGCAGGCAATCTCAACACTGTGCGTTACAGGGAAGACATCCTCCTCCCTCATGTGGTACCCTTCCTGCAGGCTCATCCTGACACGACCCTCTAGCATGACAATGCCACCAGCCATACTGCTCATTCTGTGTGTGATTTCCTGCAAGATAGGAATGTCAGTGTTCTGCCATGGCCAGCGAAGAGCCCGGATCTCAATCCCATTGAGCATGTTTGGGACCTGTTGGATCGGAGGGTGAGGGCCAGGGCCATTCCCCCCAGAAATGTCCGGGAACTTGCAGGTGCCTTGGTGGAAGAGTCTGGCAACATCTCACAGCAAAAATTCTGGTGCAGTCCATGAGGAGGAGATGCACTGCAGTACTTAATGCAGCTGGTGGCCACACCAGATACTGACTGTTACTTTTGATTTTGACCCCCCTTTGTTCAGGGACACATTATTCAATTTCTGTTAGTCACATGTCTGTGGATCTTGTTCCGTTTATGTGTTAGTTGTTGAATCTTGTTATGTTCATACAAATATTTACACGTTAAGTTTGCTGAAAATAAACGCAGTTGACAGTGATAGGACATGTCTTTTTTTTGCTGAGTTTACATTTTACGGACACTCTATTTGACATTAGTTATCGTGTTGTTATCAGTCCCACCCTTCAGCTCCATTCAACCCCTCCCATCTATCTCTTAACACCATCCATAGTGGACTTCTATTTGCCATATATTTTTCAACTGTGATGTTTCACAAAAGTTCTGAGCTTTTCTATTCTCATAGTTTCTTCAGATTGTAAATTAACGGGAAACATTTTTGTTAAAGTATTATTATATTATTGATCGATTGACTATAACTTTTCAGATCACCCAGTAGTGCTGTCTGCAGAGTTAGCTCCATGTAAATATTGCAATTCTTTAGCCATTCCTGGACCGATGACCAAAAACAAGCTACATATTGACATGACCAAAATAAATTATCTAATGACTCCGTCTCGTCGCAGCAAAATCTGCAGAACTGGGAAGGTTATATCCCCCATATATTTAACATGCTATTGGGTGCAAGAATTTTGTATAATAATTTAAATTGAAAAATTCAAAGGTTTGAATCCAGTGTTGTTTTGCGTATCAGTTCATAAACCATGTGCCATGGAATCGGTACATCGAAAATCTCTTTTATTACTCTTTTATTTTGCAATCTATATGGCACGGCTGTCAATTTTTTGGTCCTTAAACGAAACTGGCATATTATTTTATTTATCACAATTTTCTTTAACAAATTTTGGTATTTAATGCAGGGCTGACAGATGAGTTCCTTACTTTTCCCACTTCTACTTGCCTCTTCCATTTTTGTGGTAATACTGCAAATAGTTGATTAGAACACTGAACACTGACAATATTGGGTAGAGCAGGCATTTCCATATATTTTTGTTAGCTACATGTGTGACATAACTCCACCAGTCCTGTTTATGATATCATATACAAAGATTATACCTTTTTTCTAAATTTAATCGAAAAATCGTTTTTTAATCAATTAGTATATTTGACTTAAACTACAATATTTGCTGTATTACTTGTTCTGTCTTTTCTGGTGGATTAAACTGAAATGGAATCATTTCACGGAGCACAGTTCTTCACAAAACTGGATCTCAGGAGCGTGTATAGTCTGGTGCGTATTCGGGATGGAGACGAGTGCAAAACTGCGTTTAGTACCACATCGGGCCACTATGAGTACCTCGTCACGCCGTATAGGTTAAAGAATGCTCCAGCCGTCTTTCAATCCTTTGTAGACGAGATTCTCAGGGACCTGCACGGGCAGGGCATGGTTGTTTATATCGGTGACATTCTGATCTACTCAGCCACCCGCGCCTCGCATGTGTCTCTGGTACGCAAGGTGCTTGGTAGACTGCTGGAGCATGACCTATACGTCAAGGCTGAGAAGTGTGTATTCTCCAAACGAGCCGTCTCCTTCCTCTGTTATCGCATTTGCACCTCGGGGATGGTGATGGAATGTGACCGCATTAAGGCCGTGTGTAATTGGCCATCTCAGACCACGTTGAAGGAGGTGCAGCAGGTTTATCCGGGGTTTTGGCCAGGTAGCGGCTCCCATTACCTCAATGCTGAAGGGGGGCCCGGTGCGTTTGCGGTGGTCAGCAGAGGCGGACAGAGCTTTCAACAGGTTGAAGGCGCTGTTCACGGATGCACCCGTGTTGGCGCCCCTGGACCCCTCTCTAGCATCCATAGTGGAGGTGGACGCGTCCGAGGCTGGGGTGGGTGCCGTGCTATCACAGCACTCGGGTACGCCACCAAAACTCCACCCCTGCGCTTTCTTTTCGAGGAAGCTCAGTCCAGGGGAGCGTAACTATGATGTGGGGGACCGGGAGTTGTTAGCGGTGGTCAGGGCTCTGAAGGTGTGGAGACACTGGCTTGAGGGGGCTAAGCACCCCTTTCTCATCTGGACCGACCACCAGAATCTGGAGTATATTCGGGCAGCTAGGAGACTGAACCCACGTCAGGCAAGGTGGGCCATGTTCTTCACCTGATTCCATTTTACGTTGTCATATAGACCGGGCTCCCAGAACGTAAAGGCTGACACACTGTCCCACCGAGCCTACTCCCATCCTTCCCACCTCAAGGCTGGTAGCACCAGTGGTATGGGAGGTGGACTCAGACATCGGGCGGGCGTTACGGGTGGAGCCCGCGCCTCCTCAGTGTCCGGCGGGGCGGAAGTACGTGCCGCTTGGTGTCCGGGACCAACTGATTCGTGTCCCCATTTCAGTGCGTGTTGGGGTACCAGCTGGTCCTGGCACCATGGCATCCGAGCCTGACCGAGGCTCCTGCGGTGGAGGAGTGGGTGCAGCGCTCCAAGGAGACCTGGAGGGCCGTCCAGGAATCCCTCCAACAAGCCAGTGGATGGCAGAAGAGGAGTGCTGACCGCCACCGCAGTGAGGCCCCTGTGTTTGAACCGGGGGACAGGGTCTGGCTCTCAACCCGAAACCTACCCCTCCACTTGCCCTGCCGGAAGCTGGGGCCGCAGTGTGTAGGGCCCTTCAAAGTCCTGTGGAGAATAAACCAGGTGTGTTATCGATTACAACTCCCTTCCTATTATCGTATTAACCCCTCGTTTCATGTGTCTCTCCTCAGGCCGGTGGTAGCTGGTCCCCTGCAGGACGGTGAGGTGCCAGAGGTCCCTCCTCCCCCTCTGGACATCGAGGGGTCCCCGGCGTACACGATACGGGCCATTCTGGACTCGAGACGCCGGGTGAGGGGCCTGCAGTACCTCGTGGACTGGGAGGGGCACGGTCCGGAGGAGAGGTGCTGGTACCGGTGGGGGACATTTTGGATCCGTCGATGTTGAGGGATTTCCATCGCCTCCATCCGGATCGCCCTGCGCCTCGCCCTCCGGGTCGACCTCGAGGCCAGTGTCGGTGCGCTGCGGGAGCCGCGCGTCAGGGGGGAGGGGGTACTGTCACGATTCCTACCGAAGGTGGCTCCCCTTCCCGTTCGTCGTCACCGGCCTACTAGCTGCCATTGATTCTTTCCTCCCCCTCCTTGTCTGTTTATTGGTTACACCTGTTGTGTATTTGCTGATTAGTTGGGCTTTATTAGCCAGCCGGCCCACCTGCTCTTTATGCAGGATTGTTTTGTGTAACTTGTGTGCACGTCTGTGGGTTACGTGTTTCCCATTTCGTGGGTTTTGCTGGCCAGTTTAAGTCCCTGTGTTTAGGGCGTTTGTTTTGTTATACGCCCTGTGTTTTCGTGGGGTTGTGCATTAAATTAGCTCTGCACCTGACTTCTCACCCACTACACCCAGAACGTTACAACATTTAAAAATGCCCCATACAATAAGGGGATCTGCTGTACCTATGTTATGTCGGGAAAAGTCTGTTATAAATTATTCTGTCCTAATTAAAAGCAAGTTATCCTCAAATAGGCTTGATTAGATTTCCAATATCCTTGTCCACGTGGAAATTCTGTAAGAGTAATATATATGCCAATTATGTGATGATTTGCCACATTCTGTCCCCTATGAACACTTTTGTTAAACTTTTGACGAGAATGACATAAGAAAGTAGTCAAGACAACTATCTTGACTGACCCTCTGCCATGTATATCTCACTAGGTCAGGATATTTAAGCCTCCATATATCCACTAGTTCCAATATATCCATGACATTCATGATTTCTTTAAGAGCATGAGGGTGATAGATTGTAGTGTGATTTCCTTTACGGTGCATTGAGGTATTTAAACCTTTTTATAATCTCCTACCATAATAATAGAACTTTGCATTGCTTGTAGATTTGATAAGTTATTATAGATATTTTCAAAGAAGCATGGATCAATAATTATTTGGAACGTATAGGTTAATAAAGCCATAACTGTTTATGGTCCAGTAACATATTTAAAATCATCCATCTACCTTTAGGATCTGTTTGTCTTTCCTGGTTGAGGGTTGACGAGAGATCAACTGCTTCTCTACTAGTTTTTATGAGAAGTGTAATGAAAATTCCAGATGATCTGCAAAATATTGAAGAATCTACCATATGAAATATTTTTTGATTTGTTTAACACTTTTTTGGTTACTAGATGATTCCATATGTGTTATTTCATAGTTGTATATGTTCACTAATATTCTACAATGTAGAAAATAGTAAAAATTAAGAAAAACCCTTGAATGAGAAGGTGCGTCCAAACTTTTGACTGGTACTGTATCTCTTGCTTTATTTCTCTCTTTCACACACACACACACACACACACACACACACACACACACACACACACACACACACACACACACACACACACACACACACACACACACACACACACCTCTCCTCCTCTCTGTACACTGGTTTCCTGGGCAGACTCAGGACCTCAAACCCCCGGTGCTCATAGGATATTGTGTGCATGCCTGGCCCCACAAAGACCTCCATTAAGCCGCCCTCATGCTTGACCTCTCGGGGGTCAGTGCTCTGCTTTGTGCCCCGCGACCCCACCGCGACCTGTGGTCACCCCCAGAGGTCAGGAGGTCAAATCCAGATGCCTGTGTCTAATTTCACCCGACTGGGTTATCCTCCCAAATCTGCCCTGAAATGTGCCCTCTGAAAAATTCCCCCAACTACAACTGCTGCCCATGTACCTTGTCCTGCCTCTGCCAGTCTTGCCAAGGCAACTACCCTCGATATCTGCTCGCACCTACCATTGCACACACACACACACACACACACACACACACACACACACACACACACACACACACACACACACACACACACACACACACACACACACACACACACACACACACACACACACACACACACACACCAGCCCTATCCCAACCCAGGTCATGGACCTGCCTTGAGGGATTAGGTGTGGACAGACAGGACCCTCCAGCCAATCAACCAGTCTGTCACATTGATTTTGAGGGGTCACTGGAGCACAATGTCCAGGCTTTTCCTGTCTTAACCTCCCCTACCTCCCTGACGCACACACACACACATGCTCGCACATTCTCACAGACACACACTCACTCACTCACACTTGCTCTCTCTCCCCCCTTCTCTCCCACCCCCCAAAGCTCCATCGGATCCCTGCCTCTCAAATCCCCTTCCCCTTCCCCAGAGACCAGAGCCCTAGCTGGGGTAAAGTGGTCAGGTCATTCCCCTCCCCTGGTCCCCCACCTTTTTAGCCAGACAACAAAATAACCACCTCAACAGAGCTAAGGCTCAGGGTGGATGTTAACCTTAACCAAACTGACCCATGATCAGTTTACCCTCCCCCAATCCTAACAGTAACATTAGGAAGAAACACAAAATTTTTCCTCGAATCCGCGTCTAGGGAACCTAGTAGAAACCTCTTTCAGAGTCAGGATTCTATTGCTCTGATTCCAGCTCCCACATCAAACATTCCTGTTTTCCCATCCTCCTGGAATCTCTAAGGGATTTAGAAAAACAGAACATCATGGATGTCATCTGTATGTTTGTCGCTTTCACTTAATTTGGGACGAGTTGTGGCTGTGTGTTTGTGATGATAACAAAGTCTCTACTGTAGGCCTATTCAATCTCTTCCTGCACTTTGTAAATAGAAAGTAATTATGAAAAATGGCTACACCATGATCATGTGACAAATTTGTAATTTCTCAGATACACTAACTGAAAAATGCCAGACAGTCATTCGTAACATGAACCTGGAGTTTTTTTTTCAAGTTGTCACGGCTGCTTAAAGGCAATTAATGGTATTGCATCTTGGGACACTACCCTTTTGAAATGCAGTAACACGCCTGGCCGCTAGAGGGCACCTAAACCTTCCAAATGCATCACGAGACACAGTTGTTATACTTTGATTGTTGTATTGTCAGGAGTTGTCGAGCGAGATTCATACTTCCTGGTCAAGCATTCAGGAAAAAGTGATTTTCGAAGCTTTTGTAGTCGTCTGTTTCATGGTAAATATATAAAATGTTATGTGATGGATATACATTTATCACGCTATTTTCCAACACAGTGGATCAAAGTAGAATAATCACCGATGATAACATAGCTAATACGATAGCTACGTACGGTTAACCAGTTTTTGTAACAACAGTTCGATTTCCTTTCAGTTCTCAAACTGTCATTTTAAACGCACATGCACCATGCAGATGAACGTACTTTATTTAATCGAAATGTCTCAGACATTTTAGCTGAATGATCTAGTTTGCCTGATCTGATCGGTAGATGCAGTGATGTTTTGTTGTTGTTTCTCCAAGTTCGCTAGCCTACAAGCGTCACGTCACAAACAATTGAGGGATACGTTTTGGAAAAAGCAAACCAGTCACCGGATTCAACTACTGTCATCATCGCAACTTGGACCAGATAACGGCCGCCACTGCTAGCGATTTCCTGTTCTCAACGTAGCTAGCTAGTTCGGTGAAAAACATCGAACCGTGCAAAATGACGGTGGCGGCTTCAAACTGGGGTTTGATCACGAACGTGGTCAACAGCATCGTTGGAGTGAGCGTGCTGACCATGCCTTTCTGTTTCAAACAGGTACCGCTATCTCACACCGGCCAAACGAATATTCCTATAGCAGATCTAGTTTTTTTATACAGTGTGTATAACTTATTTGTGAACTCACGATAACCTACTGGTGTGACATATGACATTGAATAAGGCACCATATGTTCCGTGTTTACCTTTCCACGCGTCCTAACAGGTGTAATATACAGGCTATGGATCCAGGCTATGGATTTTTTTCTTATGTTAACACCTTTGTATTGAATTGCCCCTTTAGTCCCTCCTCATGCACCTGTCAATATGAAATGTGTATGACAGATTGCCTTATTTGCTGAGAGTTTTGACATCTCCCTCTCTCTGCTTCTCTCTAGTGTGGGATAGTGCTGGGGACTCTGTTGCTGTTCTTCTGTTCGTGGATGACCCACAAGTCATGTATGTTTCTGGTCTACACGGCCAGCAGCACCAAACGCAGGACCTATGCTGGCCTAGCGTTCCATGCCTACGGCAAACCAGGAAAAACACTGGTGGAGACCAGGTAGGTGTCCTTTCCTTTGAGAACCAATGCTTTTGCAATTAGGGCTGTCCCTGAATAAAAACAGACAGACCAGAGTTGTCTGTTCTTTTGACATTTTTAAACATGTATTTTCCATATATTGACACATCCAATGTGTTTTAATCCAATCAAAATGAATTCAACTATATTCACTGAGCTTGTCTGATGTATTAAGCACCTGGTTTGATTAAATCATTAAGACACAAATGACTAGAGGGAGTCCGACCAGCAAATTATTTGATTGTGCCTGACCGGGCTCAGACTTGCTGTGCTGTGTATTATTTTTTTTTTAAGACACCGAGTGACTGACTAGCAACCGTTGTCTCTCTCCTCTCTGCTGCAGTGACCACCACAGAACACCAACAGTGTTTATAGTGTTGTCTCTCTCTCCTCTCTGCTGCAGTGACCACCACAGAACACCAACAGTGTTTATAGTGTTGTCTCTCTCCTCTCTGCTGCAGCGACCACCACAGAACACCAACAGTGTTTATAGTGTTGTCTCTCTCTCCTCTCTGCTGCAGCGACCACCACCAGAATATCAACAGTGTTTATAGTGTTGTCTCTCTCTCCTCCCTGCTGCAGTGACCACCACAGAACAACAACAGTGTTTATAGTGTTGTCTCTCTCTCCTCCCTGCTGCAGTGACCACCACCAGAATATCAACAGTGTTTATAGTGTTGTCTCTCTCTCCTCTCTTCTGCAGCGACCACCACAGAACACCAACAGACACTCTAGGACAATGTTCTTGTCCTCTTGCTGTGTGCATCGGGGCCTCCCACTCTTTCTATTCTGGTTAGAGACAGTTTGTGTTGTTCTGTGAAGGGAGTATTACACAGCGTTGTAAGAGATCTTCAGTTAGTTGGCAATTTCTCGCATGGAACAGCCTTCATTTCTCAGAACAGGAATAGACAGACGAGTTTCAGAAGAAAGGTCTTTGTTTCTGGCCATTTTGAGCCAATAATCAAACCCAAAAATGCTGATGCGCCAGATACTCAACTAGTCTAAAGAAGGCCAGTTTTATTGCTTCTTTAATCAGCTGTGATAACATAATTGCAAATAAAAATCAATTAGTTAATCCAAGTTTATCATTTTAAAAAGGCTAACACAACGTTCCATTGGAACGCAGGAGAGATGGTTGCTGATAATGGGCCTCCGTACGTCAATTTCTAAGTGACCCCAATCTTTTGAATAGTTTGTAATATATATTATATTTATATATTATATGTATTGCTACTGCTTGACAAAATGAATCTAATCTCGGTCGACCAACAGCCTATTGACCAAACAATCGACCAGTCAACTAAATGGGGTCAGCACTAGTTGCGATGTACAGTGCATCCCTTTTCCCACATTTTGATTCGTTACAGCCTTATTCTAAAATTGATTAAATGCTTTTTTTCCTTCATTTTTCACACAATGAAAAAGCAAAAACATGTTTTTTAGACATTTTTGCAAATGTATAAAAAATGTAATATTTACAAAGTGTTCAGACCCTTTGCTATGAGACTTGAAATTGAGCTCAGGTGCATCCTGTTTCCATTAGTCATCCTTGATGTTTCTACAACCTGATTGGAGTCCACCTGTGGTAAATTCAATTGATTGGACATGATTTGGAAAGGCACACACCTGTCTATGTAAGGTCCCACAGTTGACAGTGCATGTCAGAGCAAAAACCAAGCTATAACCAATTCCTAACCAAGCTAGGAATTGTTCATAGAGCTCTGAGACAGGATTATGTTGAGGCACAGAACTAGGGTAGGGTACTAAAAGATTTCTGCAGCATTGAAGGTCCCCAAGAACACAGTTCTTTAGGGATAGACCCCTTTTTTTCAATTTAGCCTAAATGACATACTCAAATCTAACTGCCTGTAGCTCAGGTCCTGAAGCAAGGATATTCATATTCTTGGTACCATTTGAAAGAAAACACTTTGAAGTTTGTGGAAATGTGAATTGAATGTAGGAGAATATAACAGCCTAGATCTGGTAGAAGAAAATAAAAATAAAAAATAAACGTTTTTTTTTCCTACCACCATCTTTGAAATGCAAGAGAGGTCCCCGTTCCAGTCATCACTCTGGTTGTAATTCTGATGGTGTCCACAAGATGGCAGCAGTGTATGTGCAACGTTTCAGATGGATAACTTGAAGTATGAGCTACATGACATTTAGTGTCACCCAGGTACATTTGGGCAGAACGTCAGGGAGACATTTGCATTCATATTACATTTTTCTGCAAGAATATCGTCAAATCTGTATACTTGGCCTTTGATTTCGCTTTTCCAGTATTATTAGTCATATTATAAGTTCAACATTTGCAAAACAACCAGTTTTCATAACTTCATAACTCTGAATATTCTTGCAATATTTGTCCGAAAGGAAAAGGCATGCTGTTGTACAAGGTTAGTAGCTACATTTTACATCATATACAGGGTTTCCAGATAGCCAATGAGCTGGGCTTTACGGGAGTATCTAGCTAGCTTTGTTTGACCCTGATTGGTGCTTATTTGACAGAGTTAGAGTCATTCAAGTGAAGACCACCCGCATCATCGGCCATGAAGGCGTCGCTCTCTGACCAAATATGGTGTCCTATAGGATATACTACACCCCTAATGATATAGTGAAGTCTGGTTACATTCTAGGATCTCTGAGGAATACATACAAACATGATTTGGCTGGTTGAAGCAACGTTTAGGGTTAGATTTTCACAGATTCCTTTCTTTGCAAATTGAATGAGTGGCCATACAAAATCGATTGTGCATGTTATATGGAACTTTTTAGGATACGAAAAAGGAAAACAAAATGACACTTCTTTTTATCTCTGGAACCCTTTGGATGATAAATCAGAGCAAGATTTTAGAATGGAAGTACACATTTCACCTTCAGAGGTGAGTTTATCAAACCTATTGCGGTGAAAAAAGTGTTTTGTTGTTAGGGGTTCTCCTCAAACAATAGCATGGCTATTAGCATAGCATTTCGCAGTAATAGCTACTGTAAGTTCGACAGTGCAGTTATATTAACAAGAATTTAAGCTTTTAGCCGAAATAAGACACTTATAGGTACCGACATTTGTTGTTTCTCTAAAATCTGCGATCATGACACAAGGCGCAGCATGACTTACAACTGTCCCGTTGATGGGACGCCTATCCCTAAGTTAAATGGAAGAAGTTTGGAACCTTCCTAGAGACTCTTGCTAGAGCTGGCCGCACGGCCAAACTGAGCAATCGGGGGAGAACCTGATGGTCATGCTGACAGAGCTCCAGAGTTCCTCTGTGGAGATGGGAGATCTTTCCAGAAGGACAACCATCTCTAAAGCATGCCACCAATCAGGTCTTTATGGTAGTGGCCAGACGGAAGCCACTCCTCAGTAAAAGGCACATGACAGCCTGCTTGGAGTTTGCCAGAAGGCACCTAAAGGAATCTCAGACAATGAGAAACAAGATTCTCTGGTCTTATGAAACCAAGATTGAACACTTTGGCCTGAATTGCAATTGTTGCAAAAGGTTCACCTTCCAACAGGACAACGACCCCAAGCACACAGCCAAGACAACGCAGGAGTGGCTTCGGGACAAGTCTCCGAACATCCTTGAATGGCCCAGCCAGAACCCGGACTTGAACCCGATCGAACATCTCTGGAGATACCTGAAAATATCTGTGCAGCAACGCTCCCAATCCAACCTGACAGAGATTGAGAGGATCTGCAGAGAGGAATGGGAGAAACTCCCCAAATACAGGTGTGCCAAGATTGTGGCGTCATACCCAAGAAGACTCAAGGCTGTAATCGCTGCCAAAGATGCTTCAACAAAGTACTGAGTAAAGGGTCTGAATACTCATGTAAATGTGATATTTCAGGGCCTCCCAAGTGACGCAGTGGTCTAAGATACTGCATCGCAGTGCTAGTTGTGCCACTAGAGATCCTTGTTCGAATGCAGGCTCTGTCACAGCCGGCAGCGACTGGGAACCCATTGGGGTGGTGCCCAATTGGCCAAGCGTCATCCGGTTAGGGGAGGGTTTGGCCAGCAGGGATGTTCCTGTGTCATCGCACACTAGCGACTACTGTGGCGGGTCGGGCGCAATGCACGCTGACATGGTCGCCAGGTTTACGTTGTTTCCTCTGACACATTGGTGCGGCTAGCTTCCGGGTTAAGCGAGCGTTGTGTCAAGAAGAAGTGCGGCTCGGCTGGGTTGTGTTTCGGAGGACACACGGTTCTTGACCTTCGCACCTCCTGAGTCCATACGGGAGTTGCAGCGATGAGACAGGACTGTAACTACCAATTGGATACCGTGAAATTGGGGGGAAAAAGTTATTTCATTTTTTTTTTATATATACATTTGCAAAAATGTATAAAAACATGTCATTGTGGGGTATTGTGTGTAGATTGATTACCTTTTTTCCTTCCCCCCTCATCAATTTTAGAATAAGGCTGTAACGTAACAAAAGGTAGAAAACATTGAGGGGTCTGAATACTTCCTGAATGCACTGTATATCTTGTGTCTTTAGAGCCTCGCTATTGTCTGAATGTCTCTCTCACTTTGTCCCCTCTCTCTCCTGGTCTCTCTTTCTGTCTCTCTCTCTTTCTCTCTACAGTATGATAGGTCTGATGTTGGGGACCTGTATTGCCTTCTATGTCGTCATTGCTGACCTGGGCTCTAATTTCTTTGCCCAGTTGTTGGGCCTACCGGTAGGAGTCATGAGTTTTGAGTTACAGAATACAATCAGAGAATAGAACCAGAGAATACAATCCCTTTTTCCGTAACCTAGTTTACATATGAACAGCACATCATAAATCACCTGCATATAGACAAATTAGAATGTCATCATAAACAATACATAAACATTCATAAATGCTCTGATTGGATGTACACTCTCAGAACTGACCGTGTGATATGATTGGTGTGATTAGTTTCCTGTCCCACCCTCCCCAGGGCTGCGTTCAGCACCAAAAAATGTATTTGTTCAATTAAATGGAAACGGTGCTGTACTTAACTACCAGTTGAAAAACTGGGAGGTTGTAGGTTGGGGAACACTGCAATTTACATACTTCACTCATTACTTTAAGCCATGCCCGGTCACACCCAGCCACGCCCAGCCATCACCCAGCCACGCCCTGCCATCACCAAGGCACACCCAACAAAAGGAGCAATAATACCTCAAAGTCTATTCAAGAATGTACAAGAGGTTTTGGGGAAATGTGTCGTTCAGTACAAACCGTTCCACAACGTAGCAAACATTCAATTGAACATTTCCATGTACTGTTGCTGATTGGTTTGAACTGACTGTATGTGTGATAGGATTGGTTAGAGCTTGTGTCCCGCCCTCTGCAGGTGTCATTTGGTTTCCGTGTGCTGTTGCTGATTGGTTTGAACTGACTGTATGTGTGATAGGATTGGTTAGAGCTTGTGTCCCGCCCTCTGCAGGTGTCATTTGGTTTCCGTGTGCTGCTGCTGATGGCGGTGTCTCTGTTCATCGTGCTGCCTCTCAGTCTGCTGAGGAACATGATGTCATCTATCCAGTCCTTCTCTGCCATGGCCCTCATGTTCTACACATTCTTCATGTTCACGGTGAGACCAAAACCACAGCAGGGAACGGGTAGGGGTACAGGACTGCCTGGTGTAAAAGAGAGTCCTGTTCAGATGGGGTAAATGTTCAGAGTTTTACTTACAGAAATGTAACTCAATAGATTACTCATTCTTTCTAATACCAAGTTTGATGATATGTGTTAACTTTCTTATCCTGTTTCACACTGACAGAATAAGGGATGTGGACAGTGTGACTCCCTTGCCTTTTCTTTGACCCCATTGTGAAATGAATTGAGGTTGGGAGTGTTATTGTTGTTAATCTTGTTGTCGCTGTCTATTTCTGTAGTGTTTGCACTGCTTACACAGTTTGCCTTTACCACTGCTACTGTAGTATAGTATAGCCTCGTAGTGCTATCATGTGCTCTGCCCCAACCTCCTGTAGTAAAACCATGACATCTCTACTGAACACCACTGTGAGTTGGAGTACTGTGGTGTCTGGGATTAGAACCAGACCCAGTCTTGGCCCTGACCACCGCCCACCCTGGTCCAGACCACTAACCCTCTAACTGTGATGTATCTTCCTTCCTCTCCTCCTTCCTTCTCTCTCTCACTGTCGTTCCTGACTCCCTCCCTTCCTTGCCGACACCTCCTTTCCAATTCTCTCTACCTTCCTCTCTGTGACTGTTTCTCTCTACCTTCCTCTCTGCTACTGTTTCTCTCTGCCTTCCTCTCTGCGACTGTTTCTCTCTGCCTTCCTCTCTGCTACTGTTTCTCTCTGCCTTCCTCTCTGCGACTGTTTCTCTCTGCCTTCCTCTCTGCTCTGCCTTTCTCTCTGCCTTCCTCTCTGCCTTCCTCTCTGTGACTGTTTCTCTCTGCCTTCCTCTCTGCGACTGTTCTCTTCCTCTGCCTTGCCTTCCTCTCTGCGACTGTTTCTCTCTGCCTTCCTCTCTGCGACTGTTTCTCTCTGCCTTCCTCTCTGCGACTGTTTCTCTCTGCCTTCCTCTCTGCGACTGTTTCTCTCTGCCTTCCTCTCTGTGACTGTTTCTCTCTGCCTTCCTCTCTGCGACTGTTTCTCTCTGCCTTCCTCTCTGCGACTGTTTCTCTCTGCCTTCCTCTCTGCGACTGTTTCTCTCTGCCTTCCTCTCTTATGTTGCTGCTGACTGCTGTCTGGCTGGCTGCTGTAGATAGTCATGTCTTCTCTGCGTTACGGCCTGATCTCAGGCTCCTGGTTCGAGCATGTTCATCTGTGGCGGGTCAGGGGCGTCATACAGTGCCTGCCCATTATCGCCACCACCTTCTGCTGTCACCCGTAAGTAACCATGGAAAGGACCCTTGAACTCCGACCTGGGGGAAGCTATCAACTCCAATGCTAAGGGGAAGAAATTCAACTCTCCCCCACTAATAGCCTCCTCCCTCTTAATCTCCCGTCCTCGCATTTCCATTTCCTGTCCCCTCTTCAAAGTTACTCTTTAGGTTGTTTGTGTTTCTGGTGTCTATGGTTGGGAGGCAATGGGGTTTACAGTTGTTGCTCAACCTCTGCCCCCCTCAACTACCATCTTCTGATGTGGAGGATGCTCTTGGAGCTCTCTCTCTCTCTGGTCCTCTGGAGCTCAATATGGGAAGCAGATACACACCGTAAATGCCGTACCGATCAAAACATCTGCCCCTCAGAAATACATACAGTGGGGCAAAAAAGTATTTAGTCAGCCACCAATTGTGCAAGTTCTCCCACTTAAAATGATGAGAGAGGCCTGTAAGTTTCATCATAGGTACACTTCAACAATGACAGACCAAATGAGAGAAGAAAATCACATTGTAGGATTTTTAATGAATTTATTTGCAAATTATGGTGGAAAATAAGTATTTGGTCACCTACAAACAAGCAAGATTTCTGGCTCTCACAGACCTGTAACTTCTTCTTTAAGAGGCTCCTCTGTCCTCCACTCGTTACCTGTATTAATGGCACCAGTTTGAACTTGTTATCAGTATAAAAGACACCTGTCCACAACCTTAAACAGTCACACTCCAAACTCCACTATGGCCAAGACCAAAGAGCTGTCAAAGGACACCAGAAACAAAATTGTAGACCTGCACCAGGCTGGGAAGACTGAATCTGCAATAGGTAAGCAGCTTGGTTTAAAGAAATCAACTGTGGGAGTAATGGAAGACATACAAGACCACTGATAATCTCCCAAGATCTGGGGCTCCACGCAAGATCTCACCCCGTGGGGTCAAAATGATCACAAGAACGGTGAGCAAAAATCCCAGAACCACACGGGGGGACCTAGTGAATGACCTGCAGAGAGCTGGGACCAAAGTAACAAAGTCTACCATCAGTAACACACTACGCCGCCAGGGACTCAAATCCTGCAGTGCCAGACGTGTCCCCCCCTGCTTAAGCCAGTACATGTCCAGGCCCGTCTGAAGTTTGCTAGAGAGCATTTGGATGATCCAGAAGAAGATTGGGAGAATGTCATATGGTCAGATGAAACCAAAATATAACTTTTTGGTAAAAACTCAACTCGTCGTGTTTGGAGGACAAAGAATGTGGAGTTGCATCCAAAGAACACCATACCTACTGTGAAGTATGGGGGTGGAAACATCATGCTTTGGGGCTGTTTTTCTGCAAAGGGACCAGGACAACTGATCCGTGTAAAGTAAAGAATGAATGGGGCCATTTTGAGTGAAAACATCCTTCCATCAGCAAGGGCATTGAAGATGAAATGTGGCTGGGTCTTTCAGCATGACAATGATCCCAAACACACCGCCCGGGCAACGAAGGAGTGGCTTCGTAAGAAGCATTTCAAGGTCCTGGAGTGGCCTAGCCAGTCTCCAGATCTCAACCCCATCTTTGGAGGGAGTTGAAAGTCTGTGTTGCCTAGCAACAACCCCAAAACATCACTGCTCTAGAGGAGATCTGCATGGAGGAATGGGCCAAAATACCAGCAACAGTGTGTGAAAACCTTGTGAAGACTTACAGAAAACATTTGACCTCTGTCATTGCCAACAAAGGGTATATAACAAATTATTGAGAAACTTTTGTTATTGACCAAATACTTATTTTCCACCATAATTTGCAAATAAATTCATTAAAAATCCTACAATGTGAATTTCTGGATTTTTTTTCTTCTGATTTTGTCTGTCATAGTTGAAGTGTACTACCTATGATGAAAATTACAGGCCTCTCTCATCTTTTTAAGTGGGGGAACTTGCACAATTGGTGGCTGACTAGATACTTTATTGCCCCACTGTATTTCATTTCTTGATCAGTCTTAACATTCTGCGTTATAGTTTAGGGCTGCACGATATGGGCAAAAAAATCCAATTGCGATTTGGGTAAACCGTTGAAATCATATAAATAGAATGATCATTCTAATTTTCTGGTTGGAATACGGTTTGGCATGACAGCGAATGGAAAAAGTAAGGGAGGAGATGTTTGACAGAGTAGGAACCGAATGGTTGGTCAGTGTTTCCCATGTGACCCTTATTAGATGTATATACACTGAGTGTACAAAACATTATGCTCTTTCTTTGACAGACTGACCAGGTGAATCCAGGTGAAAGCTATGGTCTCTTATTGATGTCACTTGTTAAATCCACTTCAATCAGTGTAGATGAGTCTGGTTAAAGAAGGATTTTTAAGCCTTGAGACATGGATTGTGTATGTGTGCCATTCAGAGGGTGAATGGGCAATACAAAAGATTAATGTGCCTTTGAATGGGTAGTAGGTGTCAGGCACACCGGTTTGTGTCAAAGAACTGCAACGCTGCTGTGTTTTTCACGCTCAACAGTTTCCCGTGTGTATCAAGAATGGTCCACCACCCAAAAGGACATCCAGCCAACTTGACAACTGAGGGAAGCATTGGAGTCAGCATTGGAGTCAACATTGGACCAACTCAACATTAGGGAGATGGTCTTAATGTTTTGTATACTCCGTGTACATGGGTACATTCAGACAAAGATTTTAGAATGTTCTTCTCCTTTTCCTATCTGATGAAGAACAAGCTGTTGCACAAACAATGCTGGTATATTCCACCACTGGTATCGGTCTGTAGTAGAGGAAAAGTTTGCTAGCAAGATTTACCTTTTTTTTTTTAACCTTTATTTAACTTGGCAAGTCAGTTAAGAAAATAATCTTATTTACAATGATGGCCAAATCCGGATGACACTGGGCCAAATGTGCACCGCCCTATGGGACTCCCAATTACGTCCGGATGTGACACAGCCTGGATTCAAACCAGGGACTGTAGTGACGCCTCTTGCACTGAGATGCAGTGCCTTAGACCACTGCGCCACTCGGGAGCCCAAGCATTAGGGACGGACATAAATTCTTTAGTCATATTTGCAGATTGCTAAGACCAACTAGTTGGTGCTTTTCAAAGGGCAAGTTACACAAACAAACAGTATAATATAGAAAACTTGTGTTTATGTTAAGTAGCGAAGTGGAAAGCTGCATTGTTCTTGTTTGGAACAATCTGTTGACTGCATTCTGTTGTTGGTCAATGCATGCAAAGTGAATCTGGAGCACAAGGCACTTCCTGCTTGAGTGACAGCGAGAGAACTCTGTCAACTGGAGCAATAAATCAAAGTAAAGAGAAACGGGTGTTACAGATGGCTGTTTGGTAATATCGCAGCCTCTTGTCATATGGATATTGCGCATGTCAATCCCGATTTTAAAATGAAATGAATCGTGCAGCCCGCACTAGCTGGGCATTGGGCTTGTGTAAATCTCTAACAGGTCAGAGACTATTCTGATATCGTCACAGCATTATTAGAGCAGGAGCAAAATAGTTTTTATCAGCCTGGCGTCTTCTGTCTAATGTTTTTATTTTGTTCAAATTTATTTTCTCCAGTTCCTCCCCTTTTCATTCTTTCACTCATGATCAGACAGGCCCTCAGCTTCTCTCTTCCTCTTTTGGTTCATGCCGTAACTCCCCCTGCTCTCCTCCCTCCCTCCCTCAGATGGTGCTGTCCTCATTCAAACACGGGCTACTCAGTGGCTTTTGGCTGGGGCGGGTCAGTATGGTGCGCTGGGACGGCATCTTTTGCTGCCTCCCTATCTGTGGCATGGCCTTCGCCTGTCAGTCGTAAGTACCTCCCAGTCCCTCTCCGCCCTTCCAGCGCATTAGTACGAATCGTATCCCATAGCACGTATTGTATCCTGGTCCCTGAAAGGGTGATAGGATAGGGGGTGTGTTCATTAGGCATAAAAATGGGAGACACTGCCTTTTTTCAAATGGAGGGGTACCTACCTACCAATACGTCTTAAAAGGTCCTGTTTGTGCCAATTGAACATGACCTAGGTTGAAGATAATAAAGGTTAGGACAAGTTATGATTCCATGTGGAAGCTTTTTGAGAAATAAAAAGATTCCTGGGACCAGCACCGCAGCGAACTACCAGCACCGCAGCGAACTACCAGCACCGCAGCGAACTACCAGCACCGCAGCGAACTACCAGCACCGCAGCGAACTACCAGCACCGCAGCGAACTACCAGCACCGCAGCGAGCACCGCAGCGACTACCAGCACCGCAGCGAACTACCAGCACCGCAGCGAACTACCAGCACCGCAGCGAACTACCAGCACCGCAGCGAACTACCAGCACCGCAGCGAACTACCAGCACCGCAGCGAACTACCAGCACCGCACCTACCAGCACCGCGAACTACCAGCACCGCAGCGAACTACCAGCACCGCAGCGAACTACCAGCACCGCAGCGAACTACCAGCACCGCAGCGAACTACCAGCACCGCAGCGAACTACCAGCACCGCAGCGAACTACCAGCACCGCAGCGAACTACCAGCACCGCAGCGAACTACCAGCACCGCAGCGAACTACCAGCACCGCAGCGAACTACCAGCACCGCAGCGAACTACCAGCACCGCAGCGAACTACCAGCACCGCAGCGAACTACCAGCACCGCAGCGACTACCAGCACCGCAGCGAACTACCAGCACCGCAGCGAACTACCAGCACCGCAGCGAACTACCAGCACCGCAGCGAACTACCAGCACCGCAGCGAACTACCAGCACCGCAGCGAACTACCAGCATAGCTAAACCAATTGTTGTAAAGTGTTATGGGATATTAGAACCCTCTTGTCTTTACCTTTGTCATCTTCAACCTAGAACATGACCAGGATGTAGAGTCTAGAGACAGAACAATAATGGGTAGAATGGACTTGATAGTTCAGGTGGTGATCCATGCTGCACCTAATATGTTGAAATGTGCTAGTGACTGTAACTGTGCTGCTGGCAACAATTTCATAAAAAAAAAATGTGCAGACGTTTACTGACACCGGCCATATTCAACGGGTGTTGCACGTTCTTAAATTCATCAGTTATTCTGCTCTCTGGCACACAGATGAGAGTCCTCTGAAATTGGAGTAGATAGCCAGAGTAGATAGCCAGAGTGAATTTGCGATTGCACCCCAAGGCTATAGGGGCGGTTAGTCTGCAAGGGGATGGAGACAGAGTTTTTGGGTGGAGAGTTAGGGGGATGTTTGTAGGGGAGTTTGCTGATTTGCTGTTGCACTTTCACAGCTTCACGCTTAACCAATTGGCTTCTTCATTCCCTGGCCTTCCACCAGTTACTGCTACAGCACTATGTCCAGAAGTAAGTGGATCTGTCTAACAAAGTGCAGAATATTGTTTCGGTATGAATTTCAAGAGCTGCATTCTCGCCCCGGAAAATCTATTTTTTTATTACAACGTCATAGTTTGCTGGTTAGTTTGGCTGTTGAAGAGAAGCCTGAATACGAGATGTTGATTGGAGATCTTGAGGAGCAAAGTCTCCCCCCTCTATGGCATAATCCACCCATTCCTCTATCCCTCCCACCATCCATCCCTTCTCCTTCACCTCCATCTGCATGCTCTGTTGCTGCCTCCTCTCTTCTGTCATCGCCGTGGTGCCTGAGCTGCAGAGGGGAAGGGGTGGGGATTCTGGTTGTGGTTAGGGGTGTGTTGGGGTTGGACTGGGTTGGGATTTTGGGGTTAACTTAGTTTGGGACGCGCACTGAAGGTTTGCATGTATGAAGTGTTTTTTTAAGGAGTTGTATGTGAGTATGGAGGTGCTTGGGTGAGGTAGGTGTTGGATGGGTGAGGCTGACTGGTGCTGGAACGAGGCTTTAATAATTATCTCACCGAGGTAACACTGCTCTCATCAGTGTGTGTGAGAGAGAGAGCGTGCACACTCGTCCCTGTGTGCATGCACGTGTGGGCCTGTCGCAGTCTGGCGGTGATGAGTGGTATTTGGCAGGGCCCTCTGGCCAATGGAGAAACAGCAAGCGGAGCGCTGCTCCAGCCAAACCACTAGTCAGACCACTGGACGGCGGCCATCTTACGACACACTGATTTAAACAGCTTTCAACACATGCTTTTTATGACCTTTTATTAAAGCTGTTTACTTTCAGTTACAACATGATTTAACATCATTATTAACCAACAAGACTGTAGAGTTATGAAACTGAGCAGTCATAGAATAGACTAACACTAATGAAAATGTCCCTCTGTGATACTGCTGTGGATTCAAACAAAACAAGATAAGCAATATGAAGACAATATGTGTTTAACTCTTGCCATGTGCTTGGGTGCAGTTTCAGTTATCGCTTTCAATTTTACTAGCAGGAATAGCACAAATAAATGTGTATTGAAAGCTGTTTTACAGACCGTATGAACCAAATGAAAAAACATCCATTGGACTATTTTACAGACGGTGTAAACGGAATGAAAAACAATGGAATGTGATCTATTGAGAGAATGTACAGGTTTGAGGTCTAGTTCCAGTAAGCTGTTTGATTTGCCCTCGGCTATAAGATGGAATAGTTCCTGAGTTTAAACAGGCGTCAAGGAAAAGCACCGTTGGGACAGTGCTGCACACTCATAAAAACCACAGAAGGAGAGGGAGAGAATGCAGTAGAGACACAGTAACTGTATTCTCTCCCTCTCTCTCACACACACACACACACACACACATATGAGTAAGTGTAAAAAAGACTGCCAAGAAACTGTATAATGCTCTAACTCCAGGCTAGCACTAGGTGTAAAGTAGAAGGCCTGTAAGTTCCCCTTTTACAGGCTTGTTTTACAGTGCTGCTGGCCTGTTCTTTAACAGTGCTGCTGGCCTGTTCTTTAACAGTGCTGCTGGCCTGTTCTTTAACAGTGCTGCTGGCCTGTTCTTTAACAGTGCTGCTGGCCTGTTCTTTAACAGTGCTGCTGGCCTGTTCTTTAACAGTGCTGCTGGCCTGTTCTTTAACAGTGCTGCTGGCCTGTTCTTTAACAGTGCTGCTCGATGACAGACAGCCCCTTATCTCTTTGTTTCTCAGAGATAATAACCAGCACTGACATACAGTGCAGTAAAGTGCCCACTCATTCTCTCACACACACACGCACACACACTCGCACACACTTGTGTCGCACACACAAGTCTTTCTCACCCACTCTACCTACCAGATCATGGAAATACAACAGACTTTTTGTGAAATCAGCTGTTCTCTCCATGACATCTGTTTAGCATGTGTTTTATGTGATATGATACAAATGCTGGGGTGTATTCACTAGAAACCAGACTGAACCAAACGGTACAAAACAGGGAGGGACCTACCTAAATTTGTTCAATATAAACTCTCATTTCCGTTGCAAATTGTTTGCTTTTTGAGTGCAATCATTGGACAAATGATTTCACCCCTGATCCTCACTTTTCAATCTAATCATCTATAATGACTAGAGATCTGAATTATCAGACAGAATTCACCTTTTTACCCTCATGGTTTGCCTTGTCTGTCTTGTTCTCTGCCTAGAATATTTTAGATTTTGATCAAATGATTATCTTAAGACCCCTGAACCATTTGATAATCCACAAAGTCTTGACGCTTTACTTTTCTAGTAGCCTATAAAGTTTGTCCTGAAACTGGAGCTCTCCGGTCCAGTCTGATGTGGCAGCTGTAGCTTGTGGGCTGGTTGTTTGTTTACAGGCAGGTGTTGCCTACCTACGACAGTCTGGACGAGCCCTCCATCAAACGCATGAGCACCATCTTCACCACCTCCCTCAACATCGTCACCACCTTCTACATCACGGTGAGTGGTGATGATGTCACTACCTATCCCGATGTCTTCACCGCATAGTACAGTACATTGTTCTATACTGCACGATGGTTTAGGTGTGTGTTACAGTGCCTTCAGTTAGTATTCATACCCATTGACTTATTCCACATTTTGTTGTTACAGCCTGAATTGAAAAAATGATTGTTGTTTTTTCACCCATCTACACACAATATCCCATAATGACCAAGTGAAAATATGTTTTAAATTTTTTTTGCACATTTACTGAAAATTAAAAGCATAAATATCTAATTTCCATAAGAATTCTCACCCCTGAGTCAATACATGTTAGAATCACCTTTGACAGCGATTACAGCTGTGAGTCTTTCTGGGTAAGTCTCTAAGAGCTTTCCACACCTGGATTGTATAATATGTGCACATTATTGATCATTGCTAGACAGCCGTTTTTAAGTCTTGCCATAGATTTTTTTAAGCCAATTTAAGTCAAAACTGTAACTAGGCCACTCAGGAACATTTAATGTTGTCTTGGTAAGCAACTCCAGTGCATATTTGTGTTTTAGGTTATTGTTCTGCTGAAAGTTGAATTTGATTCCCAGTGTCTGTTGGAAAGCAGAATTAACCAAATGTTGCCTGTGCTTAGCTCTATTCCGTTTCCTATGAACCCTTCCATCCTCTCCTCTAGGTGGGATTCTTTGGCTACGTCAGTTTCACGGACGACATAGCCGGTAACGTTCTGATGAACTTCCCTTCTAACCCGGTGACTAAGATGATCCGGGTGGGCTTCATGATGTCAGTGGCGGTGGGCTTTCCCATGATGATACTGCCCTGTAGACAGGCAATCAACACCATGCTGTTCGAACAACAGGTGACTATATACACACATGCAGGTTAACACACACCAACACACACACATCCTAGTGATGGGGGGGATCGATACCGTTAGATATCGAAATATTATTTTTGACGATGTATCTTTTTGACAATATTGCAACAATATTTTTGCGCTAGCTTGTACCTTCATAGCTTAGCTCTGTAGGCCATCTCTTGTCCCTCTGCAGCAGCAATATATTTGGAACATCGAATCGCAGTAAACTCACAGTATCGAATCACAATACATATAGAATCGTGAGAATCGCAATACATATCATATCGGCACCTAAGGATCGTGATAATATTGTGAGGCCCATGGCAATTCCCAGCCCTAACACGCAAACACACGCACATGTTTATTTTACTGTCTTTGTGGAGACCAAACTATTTATTCCCATTCAAAATTCTATTTTCCCTAAAGCATGAAATTCACTGAGAATTTGAGTGCCAATAGGCACTTAGCACAGTAGGAGGCCATTCCTTCTCTTGCTAGAATAAAAATACGTACCTGCTGTGTACCGACGAACCTGAAGTTTCTACTTGTAGAATCGCAGTGCTCGGCAGTGGCCGATAACTTGACTTTGAGACAATCAAAGCGCACAAACCTCCACGTGGAGGAGCTGACAGAAGTGACAAGGAAAAGGGGAAAAGAAGGCCCATTTTCCCGTACAATCCACCCTTTTCATTCGAATCGTTCTATCTTAAACAAAGCTGCATAATGCATTTTTTTTCTAGAGCAAGTCTTTACATCTAGCAAAGGATTTTTGTGCTTAAATAAATATATTTTTTGTTCAGTTTGATTATGTGCACTAACTTATTTGTTTGTGAGCTAGCTAGCTAATGTTACCTTGATAACTGAGAAAGGCAGTCATACACTTCATATGAAGTGAAAGGGGTGGTAAGTGCAGCACAATGCACACAACACTAAATGCTTTACCAAGCTAGCAATCACAATTGATTTGTTTGCATGAAGCAGCGGCCTGTAGCTGGCTGCCGAAAGTCAATGCGGTGTCTTTACCTAGCTAGCAAGCGTATCATGTTAACAATTTAGCTAACATTAGCTAGCTAGCTAAACATGTATCTATGGGCTGTATGCGATTATGGAGAATTAATTAAATCGTTTATTTGTCATCTTGCTAGCTAGTTATCTAGCTGTGGCCTTTTGGCTAGTATCAACAAAGGTTTTCTATAACAATAGCAATATTAGCGTATCTAACATTTGACTAAACCATGAAGCAACAGACACGGACATGCATTGCCCAACAATGCTACTGCCACCTTCTGGTTTGGAGTATTTTAACAAGGCTGAGTGGCTGACAACTTCAAGATCTTTGCTGTGTGAACACAAAAGAGATTGACTGCTGACACTCTATTCAGAGGTGCTAAGTACTGTCGGCAGGCAAACGTTTGACAATCCCACCGGTGTGTCTGAGCTATAAACCTAATCCTAACTCCTAAACCAAAACCCTAACTGTAATTGTAATCCGAACTCTGAATCTAACCCCCAAACCCAAAATAGTCTGTTTCCTTGTGGGGACCCACTGTTCTTGTTTTACTACCTGGTCCCCACAAGGAAAGTAAATCCAAACACACAGAGACACACTGTGAACAGTGATATGATATTATAATGACCTAACCTGGAAGAGCTTTACTGTACAACACTGTTATAATGAATCTTTCTCTCTCCCCTCTTTTTGTCCCTCAGCAGAAGGATGGGACGTTTACTGCAGGGGGGTACATGCCTCCAATGCGCTTTAAGATGATCACCTTCGCCATCGTCTTCGGAACCATGCTGGGAGGCATCCTCATCCCCAATGGTGTGTGTGCGACTGTGTGTGTGTGACTGCAGGTCTTTAAGGTGCGTGTGTTGTGTCGTGCATTGTAGCACAGGCTGTGTGAATATGAGTTTACGACTCAGTGAATGTCACACTCTAACCCACTCCTTAAATCACACCTTTTATAGAGCTATTATTCTCTCTTCTCAGACACCCAGACACACACACCCTCTCTGGCTCATAGCCCCCCCACAAAACACAAACACCCTCTCTGGCTCATAGCCCCCCACAAAACACACACACCCTCTATGGCTCATAGCCCCCCCCACAAAACACACACACCCTCTCTGGCTGGCTCATAGCCCCCCCACAAAACACACACACCCTCTCAGGCTCATAGCCCCCCACAAAACACACACACCCTCTCAGGCTCATAGCCCCCCCCAAAACACACACACATCCTCTCTGGCTCATAGCCCCCCCCACAAACACACACCCTCTCTGGCTCATAGGCCCCCCACAAAACACACACACCCTCTCTGGCTCATAGCCCCCCACAAAACACACACACACTCTCTGGCTCATAGCCCCCCACAAAACACACACACCCTCTCTGGCTCATAGCCTCCCTGGCTCCCCCCACAAAACACACACACCCTCTCTGGCTCATAGCCCCCCCCACAAAACACACACACCCTCTCTGGCTCATAGCCCCCCCACAAAACACACACACCCTCTCTGGCTCATAGCCCCCCCAAAACACACACACCCTCTCTGGCTCATAGCCCCCAAAACACACACACAAACACACACCCTCTCTGGCTCATAGGCCCCCCACAAAACACACACACCCTCTCTGGCTCATAGCCCCCCACAAAACACACACACCCTCTCTGGCTCAAAACACACCCTAGCCCCCCCCCAAAACACACACACCCTCTCTGGCTCATAGCCTCCCCCCACCCTCTCTGGCTCAAACACACACACCCCTCTCTGGCTCATAGCCCCCCCAAAACACACACACAAAACACACACACCCTCTCTGGCTCATAGCCCCCCCACAAAACACACACACCCTCTCTGGCTCACAGCCCCCCCCACACAAAACACACACACCCTCTCTGGCTCATAGCCCCCCCCCACAAAAACACACACACACCCTCTCTGGCTCATGGCTCATAGCCCCCCACCCCCACAAAACACACACAAACCGCACGCACACTTGTTCTTTAGAGGTCTCAGCGTATGTGTGTGTGTGTGTTTTATTCATCTTATGTGGTACCTAATCAGGCTAACAGAGTGATGGGGGGACTCAGAGGGGAAACGGACACTAAATCTGAGGCACATAATATGGCCTGGGTTCCCAGGAGGAGAGATTGGTACTGGCTTGAAACACAGGGTCTGAGAGTGAAGCTTGTGCTAGATTAGATTAAGGGGGGTAGGTTTCTGCTTCATTTGGTACAGGGCCAGATGGGTTGGAACGGGGCCATGGGTCAGATGGGTTGGAACGGGGCCATGGGTCAGATGGGTTGGAACGGGGCCATGGGCCAGATGGGTTGGAACGGGGCCATGGGCCAGATGGGTTGGAACGGGGCCATGGGCCAGATGGGTTGGAACGGGGCCATGGGCCAGATGGGTTGGAACGGGGCCATGGGCCAGATGGGTTGGAACGGGGCCATGGGCCAGATGGGTTGGAACGGGGCCATGGGCCAGATGGGTTGGAACGGGGCCATGGGCCAGATGGGTTGGAACGGGGCCATGGGCCAGATGGGTTGGAACGGGGCCATGGGGATTCTGACTTCTGATTGAATAGTAATGCCTAGCCATTGTCTGTCTGGAAAAAGTTGAGGAGGTGCAGGAAGACATGGAGAGAATGAGGAGCGTGGAAGAGTAGAATGAGGATTGTTACCTGGCTGACACGTAGACTCATGTGGTACACTGACAGGATGTGGCTTTAGCCATGCAAGTGGATTGTGTGACTTAATGTTTGTCTATGCTACTCCCTCTGTAGTGGAGACCATCCTGGGTCTGACTGGAGCCACCATGGGTTCCCTCATCTGCTTCATCTGCCCTGCCCTCATCTACAGAAAGATCCAGAAGAATGGACTCACCGCACAGGTACCACACACACACACACACACACACACACACACACACACACACACAGTTGAAGTCAGAAGTTTACTTACACCTTAGCCAAATACATTTAAACTCAGTTTTTCACAATTCCTGACATTTAATCGTAGTAAAAATTCCCTGTCTTTGGTTCAGTTAGGATCACCACTTTATTTTAAGAATGTGAGATATCAGAATAACAGTAGAGGAAATGATTTCTTTCAGTTTTTATTTCTTTCATCACATTCCCAGTGGGTCATAAGTTTCCATACACTTAATTAGTATTTGGTAGCATTGCCTTTACATTTTTCACTTGGGTCAAACGTTTCAGGTAGCCTTCCACAAGCTTCCCAAAATAAGTTGGGTGAATTTTGGCCCATTCCTCCTGACAGAGCTGGTGTAACTGAGTCAGGTTTGTAGGCCTCCTTGCTCACAAACACTTTTTCAGTTCTGCCCACAAATTTTCTATGGATTGAGGTCAGGGCTTTGTGATGGCCACTCTAATACCTTGACTTTGTTGTCCTTAAGCCATTTTGCCACAACTTTGGAAGTATGCTTGGGGTCATTGTCCATTTGGGGAAGACCCATTTGCGACCAAGCTTTAACTTCCTGACTCATGTCTTGAGATGTTGATTCAATATATCCACGTAATTTTCCTCCCTCATGATGCCATTTATTTTGTGAAGCACACCAGTCCCTCCTGCAGCAAAGCACCCCCACAACATGATGCTGCCACCCCAGTGCTTCACGGTTGGGAGGATGTTCTTCGACTTGCAAGCCTCCCTTTTTTCTCCAAATTGTGATTATGGTCAAACAGTTTTATTTTTGTTTCGTCAGAGAAGAGGACATTTCTTCAAAAAGTATGATCTTTGTCCTCATGTGCAGTTGCAAACCGTAGTCTGGCTTTCTTATGGCAGTTTTGGAGCAGTGGCTTCTTCATTGCTGAGCGGCCTTTCAGGTTATGTCAATATAGGACTCGTATTACTGTGGATATAGATACTTTTATACCTGTTTCCGCCAGCATCTTCACAAGGTCCTTTGCTGCTGTTCTGGGATTGATTTGCACTTTTCGCACCAAAGTATGTTCATCTCTAGGAGACAGAACACATCTCCTTCCTGAGCGGTATGATGGCTGCGTGGTCCCATGGTGTTTATACTTGCGTACTATTGTTTGTACAGATGAACGTGGTACCTTCAGGCGTTTGGAAATTGCTCCCAAGGATGAACCAGACTTGCGGAGGTCTACAATTTTTTTTCTGAGGTCTTGGCTGATTTATTTTGATTTTCCCATGATGTCAAGCAAAGAGGCACTGAGTTTGAAGGTAGGCCTTGAAATACATCCACAGGTACACCTCCCATTGACTCAAATTATGTCAATTAGCCTTCTGGAATTTTCCAAGCTGTTTAAAGGCACAGTCAACTTAGTGTATGTAAACTTCTGACCCACTGGAATTGTGATACAGTGAATTATAAGTGAAATAATATGTCTGTACACAATTGTTGGAAAAATTATTTTTGTCATGCACAAAGTAGATGTCCTAACCGACTTGCCAAACTATAGTTTGTTTACAATACATTTTTGGAGTGGTTGAAAAAAAGAGTTTTCATGACTCCAACCTAAGTGTATGTAAACTTCCGACTTCAACTGTACATACATACATACATACATACATACATACATACATACATACATACATACATACATACATACATACATACATACATACAGTGGGGCAAAAAAGTATTTAGTCAGCCACCAATTGTGCAAGTTCTCCCACTTAAAAAGATGAGAGGCCTGTAATTTTCATCATAGGTACACTTCAACTATGACAGACAAAATGAGAAAAGAAAATCCAGAAAATCACATTGTAGGATTTTTAATGAATTTATTTGCAAATTATGGTGGAAAATAAGTATTTAGTCACCTACAAACAAGCAAGATTTCTGGCTCTCACAGACTTGTAACTTCTTCTTTATGAGGCTCCTCTGTCCTCCACTCGTTACCTGTATTAATGGCACCTGTTTGAACTTGTTATCAGTATAAAAGACACCTGTCCACAACCTTAAACAGTCACACTCCAAACTCTACTATGGCCAAGACCAAAGAGCTGTCAAAGGACACCAGAAACAAAATTGTAGACCTGCACCAGGCTGGGAAGACTGAATCTGCAATAGGTAAGCAGCTTGGTTTGAAGAAATCAACTGTGGGAGTAATTATTAGGAAATGGAAGACATACAAGACCACTGATAATCTCCCTCGATCTGGGGCTCCACGCAAGATCTCACCCCGTGGGGTCAAAATGATCACAAGAACAGTGAGCAAAAATCCCAGAACCACACGGGGGGACCTAGTAAATGACATGCAGAGAGCTGGGACCAAAGTAACAAAGCCTACCATCAGTAACACACTACGCCGCCAGGGACTCAAATCCTGCAGTGCCAGACGTGTCCCCCTGCTTAAGCCAGTACATGTCCAGGCCCGTCTGAAGTTTGCTAGAGAGCATTTGGATGAACCAGAAGAAGATTGGGAGAATGTCATATGGTCAGATGAAACCAAAATAGAACATTTTGGTAAAAACTCAACTTGTCGTGTTTGGAGGACAAAGAATGCTGAGTTGCATCCAAAGAACACCATACCTACTGTGACGCGTAAGAAGCATTTCAAGGCCCTGGAGTGGCCTAGCCAGTTACCAGATCTCAACCCCATAGAAAATCTTTGGAGGGAGTTCAAAGTCTGTGTTGCCCAGCAACAGCCCCAAAACATCACTGCTCTAGAGGAGATCTGCATGGAGGAATGGGCCAAAATACCAGCAACAGTGTGTGAAAACCTTGTGAAGAATTACAGAAAACGTTTGACCTCTGTCATTGCCAACAAAGGGTATATAACAAATTATTGAGAAACTTTTGCTATTTACCAAATACTTATTTTCCACCATAATTTGCAAATAAATTCATTAAAAATCCTACAATGTGATTTTCAGGATTTATTTTCTCATTTTCTCATTTTGTCTGTCATAGTTGAAATGATAAATTACAGGCCTCTCTCATATTTTTAAGTGGGAGAACTTGCACAAATTGGTGGCTGACTAAATACTTTTTTGCCCCACTGTACGTGCATGCATGCGCACATACATACAGTGCTTGCGAAAGTATTCGGCCCCCTTGAACTTTGCGACCTTTTGCCACATTTCAGGCTTCAAACATAAAGATATAAAACTGTATTTTTTTGTGAAGAATCAACAACAAGTGGGACACAATCATGAAGTGGAACGATATTTATTGGATATTTCAAACTTTTTTAACAAATCAAAAACTGAAAAATTGGTTGTGCAAAATTATTCAGCCCCTTTACTTTCAGTGCAGCAAACTCTCTCCAGAAGTTCAGTGAGGATCTCTGAATGATCCAATGTTGACCTAAATGACTAATGATGATAAATACAATCCACCTGTGTGTAAACAAGTCTCCGTATAAATGCACCTGCACTGTGATAAGTCTCAGAGGTCCGTTAAAAGCGCAGAGAGCATCATGAAGAACAAGGAACACACCAGGCAGGTCCGAGATACTGTTGTGAAGAAGTTTAAAGCTGGATTTGGATACAAAAAGATTTCCCAAGCTTTAAACATCCCAAGGAGCACTGTGCAAGCGATAATATTGAAATCGAAGGAGTATCAGACCACTGCAAATCTACCAAGACCTGGCCGTCCCTCTAAACTTTCAGCTCATACAAGGAGAAGACTGATCAGAGATGCAGCCAAGAGGCCCATGATCACTCTGGATGAACTGCAGAGATCTACAGCTGAGGTGGGAGACAATCAGTCGTATATTGCACAAATCTGGCCTTTATGGAAGAGTGGCAAGAAGAAAGCCATTTCTTAAAGATATCCATAAAAAGTGTCATTTAAAGTTTGCCACAAGCCACCTGGGAGACACACCAAACATGTGGAAGAAGGTGCTCTGGTCAGATGAAACCAAAATTGAACTTTTTGGCAACAATGCAAAACGTTATGTTTGGCGTAAAAGCAACACAGCTCATCACTCTGAACACACCATCCCCACTGTCAAACATGGTGGTGGCAGCATCATGGTTTGGGCCTGCTTTTCTTCAGCAGGGACAGGGAAGATGGTTAAAATTGATGGGAAGATGGATGGAGCCAAATACAGGACCATTCTGGAAGAAAACCTGATGGAGTCTGCAAAGACCTGAGACTGGGATGGAGATTTGTCTTCCAACAAGATAATGATCCAAAACATAAAGCAAAATCTCCAATGGAATGGTTAAAAAATAAACATATCCAGGTGTTAGAATGGCCAAGTCAAAGTCCAGACCTGAATCCAATCGAGAATCTGTGGAAAGAACTGAAAACTGCTGTTCACAAATGCTCTCCATCCAACCTCACTGAGCTCGAGCTGTTTTGCAAGGAGGAATGGGAAAAAATTTCAGTCTCTCGATGTGCAAAACTGATAGAGACATACCCCAAGCGATTTAGAGCTGTAATCGCAGCAAAAGGTGGCGCTACAAAGTATTAACTTAAGGGGGCTGAATAATTTTGCACGCCCAATTTTTCAGTTTTTGATTTGTTAAAAAAGTTTGAAATATCCAATAAATGTCATTCCACTTCATGATTGTGTCCCAC
The DNA here is from genome assembly GCF_018296145.1 of Oncorhynchus tshawytscha. Taxonomy (NCBI): domain Eukaryota; kingdom Metazoa; phylum Chordata; class Actinopteri; order Salmoniformes; family Salmonidae; genus Oncorhynchus; species Oncorhynchus tshawytscha. The sequence goes on from NC_056455.1 coordinate 1,557,632, forward strand.
TTGTTGTTGATTCTTCACAAAAAAATACAGTTTTATATCTTTATGTTTAAAGCCTGAAATGTGGCAAAAGGTCGCAAAGTTCAAGGGGGCCCGAATACTTTCGCAAGGCACTGTGCATACATGCATGCATACATACATACATGCATTATCTCGACTAATCTCATCACTGACCAACATCTCTCTCTCTCTCTATATAGTTGGTGTTGTGGGTTGGCTTAGGCATCTTGCTGGTCAGCACCTTCACCACGGTGTCAATCTCAGCCAGTGACTTCACCCCCAAGCATGCCCCTCCTCCCCCTGCAGCTGACAAGAGTGCCATCTTGAGAGTCCTTCCTGACATGGCTGATTTACTGAACGGTATGGACCATATTACAATGTTCCTTCCATGAGTCAGCTATTCTATTCAGTTCTATTCAGTTCTAAGTCCTAGATGCTCCGAACTCCAAAGATCACATTTTGATGTCAGTTTTGGTGAGAGTAGAGAGACCAAGAGCCAAAAGGTCAAAGCAATCTTAAAACAAAGAAAGATGGAACTGCAGATAAATGGATGTCATGAGAATTTTTATCCCAATGTTCTAACTGAACTATTTTATAACTTTGACCAATTCCCAGAGGTTTGTAAGACCCTGGTTAATGAAGAATTAGACTAAGTCCCCAGTCTGCAATAGATCCATCCTTTATTCAGAGAGTAATCTGAAAATCATACAATGCACATAGCCTTTTATACCTCACACACACAGACAAGAACTCACATCAATAGAAACTCCATCTCTCTTTAGGTGGGCTGTATTTTTCCAAAGTTAACATACATTGTTTATCACCCTTCTGCAACATGGTTCATCTTTATCACAAGTCGACAGTTCAGTTGTCCTTGAATGTCTACCCAGCTCAAATTGCAAAATAGTAACACAATGGCCTAGTCACACACATTGTTGAATTATGACTCCAACACATTATTATAGCCTTATAATTCTAATACATTTCACACAGTTATACCGTTTCAGGGTGGAATACTTTAGTCATTACCTTAAACATATAAATTCCTTTATCAATGCGGGAATATATTGAATGTTTGACTGACAGACAGCTAGACAGATGGGGTAGAGGATAAGAGGAGCAACCTTTGACATTGATGGATCCAGAGTGATGCTCTTCAAACTCCGGTGGTTTCTCCCCCCCCATCTCGCTCTCCCCCTCTCCTACTTCATTTTCTCTCTCCTCTTGCCTCTCTCCTTCTCTTTCCCCCTCTCCTGGGCAGCTGAAATGCCTGCTATCTCTTTCCTGTAACGGGATAAGATGGAGGGAGATGATTCAGAGGAACAGACAGAGGAAATGAGGGGAGAGATGAGTGAGACAGGAGGGCCGGGGTTTGGGGTGGTTAGGTGTTTGGGTAAGAGAAGAGGGGGGGGGGTCATAAAAATGAGAGAGCGTTACACACACTGGAGCAAGGACAGTTCACACAGCCTCATCCTTCCTTCCATTCTCTTCTTTCCATCTCTATCACTGTCTTTCTTTCTTTATCTCTCTCTCCCTCTGACTGATACAGTCATCCCCTTCCTTCCACACCTGTTTCCTGTTTATTGCAGATGAATGATAATGGAAGCATGGGTCTCCCTAGCTCTCTCTCTCTCCCTAGTTCTCTGTCTCTCTCTCCCTAGCTCTCTGTCTCTCTCTCCCTAGTTCTCTGTCTCTCTCTCCCTAGCTCTCTGTCTCTCTCTCCCTAGCTCTCTGTCTCTCTCTCCCTAGCTCTCTGTCTCTCTCTCCCTAGCTCTCTGTCTCTCTCTCCCTAGCTCTCTGTCTCTCTCTCCCTAGCTCTGTCTCTCTCTCCCTAGCTCTGTCTCTCTCTCCCTAGCTCTCTGTCTCTTTCTCCCTAGCTCTCTGTCTCTCTCTCCCTAGCTCTCTGTCTCTCTCTCCCTAGCTCTGTCTCTCTCTCCCTAGCTCTCTGTCTCTCTCTCCCTAGCTCTCTGTCTCTCTCTCCCTAGCTCTGTCTCTCTCTCCCTAGCTCTGTCTCTCTCTCCCTAGCTCTCTGTCTCTTTCTCCCTAGCTCTCTGTCTCTCTCTCTCCCTAGCTCTCTGTCTCTCTCTCCCTAGCTCTCTGTCTCTCTCTCCCTAGCTCTCTGTCTCTCTCTCCCTAGCTCTCTGTCTCTCTCTCCCCTAGCTCTCTGTCTCTCTCTCCCTAGCTCTCTGTCTCTCTCTCCCCTAGCTCTCTGTCTCTCCCTCTCTCCTCTCTCTCCCTAGCTCTCTGTCTCTCTCTCCCTAGCTCTCTGTCTCTCTCTCCCTAGCTCTCTGTCTCTCTCTCCCTAGCTCTCTGTCTCTCTCTCCCTAGCTCTCTGTCTCTCTCTCCCTAGCTCTCTGTCTCTCTCTCCCTAGCTCTCTGTCTCTCTCTCCCTAGCTCTCTGTCTCGCTCCCTAGCTCTCTGTCCCGCTCTCTGTGTCGCTCGCTCACTGTGTCGCTCGCTCACTGTGTCGCTCGCTCACTGTGTCGCTCGCTCACTGTGTCGCTCGCTCACTGTGTCGCTCGCTCACTGTGTCGCTCGCTCACTGTGTCGCTCGCTCACTGTGTCGCTCGCTCACTGTGTCGCTCGCTCACTGTGTCGCTCGCTCACTGTGTCGCTCGCTCACTGTGTCGCTCGCTCACTGTCTTGGGAAGTGGGAGGAGCTGAGGTGCTGGAGAAGCCTGACCCAGGGGCGGGGAAGAAACAGGAAGTCCCACCCCTAAAGCAAGTGGAGAAACTTGCCCCAGTGAAAATGGTGCTTGTTGGGAAGGATGTGGTGGCTGAGCAGGCGCTGGTTGATGCGGCCAAAGCCCCAGAGGCTGCTGTCTCGCTCGCTCTCTGTCTCGCTCGCTCTCTGTCTCGCTCGCTCTCTGTCTCGCTCGCTCTCTGCCTCGCTCGCTCTCTCTCTGTCTCGCTCGCTCTCTGTCTCGCTCGCTCTCTGTCTCGCTCGCTCTCTGTCTCGCTCGCTCTCTGCCTCGCTCGCTCTCTGCCTCGCTCTCTGTCTTCTCTGTCCCCTTCTCATTCTCTTAGGTTGTATTGTAGGTCCATATTAGTGTTGCATCTCTTTATAGCTTAGATTTCTGCTGCCATCTAGTGGCTCTTACACATACAAACAAATTGTTCCTTCCCAGCAGTAGAGAAGCCGGTGGTAGCAAAACAGCCTGAGGTGAAGCCTGTGTTGGTGGAGAGGCATAAGGCCCCTGCTGCTTTAGAGCCAGTCGATCCAGTAGAGAGACAGCAGGAACAGGCTGAGCCCCCCCAGATCAAAGGACCTGAACAAGGAATTCCAGACAGGAAGGAGGAGGAGGAAGTGCAGCTGGACCGCCCTGATGCAGGTACAGAACCAGGGGGAACCCTTTAGAACCAGGGGGAACGCTATAGAACCAGGGGGAACGCTATAGAACCAGGTGGAACCCTATAGAACCAGTGGGAATCCACTAGACTAGAACATAGAAGAAAAGCAATAATCTATTAGTGATGGGTTGTTTGTCAGAATACTATTTACAGCAACACCTGAAACTCCATGTGTTATAGCTGTGTGTATTCCCCCTCCTCCAGGTGTGGCGGTACCTGACGGGGAGGCCCATCGGCACGAGCCGCCCATCCCCCATGATGAGGTCCAGATAGAGAAGAGGAAGAATGACGCAGAGCTGGAGGAGGAGAACCAACCTGCAGCGGGAGGAGAAGAGTCTGAGGGTCAGGGAGTGGCGGACCAGGAAGAGGTGAAGAATAAAGAGGGAGGAGAGGAGGAGGAGAAACTTCCTTTGTTGGTGAAAAAGGTGGAAGTGGGAGGAGCCGAGGTGCAGTCCAATGCGGTGCTGGAGAAGCCTGACCCGGGGGCGAGGAAGAAACAGGAAGTCCCAACCCTAAAGCAATTGGAGAAAATTGCCCCAATGCTTGTTGGGAAGGATGTGGTGGCTGAGCAGGCGCTGGTTGATGCGGCCAAAGCCCCAGAGGTTGCTGGGAAACGTGAGTATGACTGGTCTTTATCCAGAACATTCAATCATCTCAGATGCTCTCTGTGATTTGATTGGCTGTAGATGTGTTGGACACCTGGCCTTTGACCATGTGGTTTAGGTGAGCCGGCGGCCCCAGTTGCTGAAGCAGTGGTTCCCGTGGCAGCAGAGGGGGCTGCTGTTCCAGAGGTTAAGGAGAGAGGAGTGGAGGACAAGATGGATGGTAAGTGGAGGAGTGGAAATTGCACTAAGGATAAGCAAGATTAAAGAAAAATAAGAGTAGGATTGAAGTACAGAACAAGCACCAGGGTTCACAGACAAGACAGACCAGACCAGGGTAGACAGACAGACCAGACCAGGGTAGACAGACAGACCAGACCAGGGTAGACAGACAGACCAGACCAGGGTAGACAGACAGACCAGACCAGGGTAGACAGACAGACCAGACCAGGGTAGACAGACAGACCAGACCAGGGTAGACTGACAGACCAGACCAGGGTAGACTGACAGACCAGACCAGGGTAGACTGACAGACCAGACCAGGGTAGACTGACAGACCAGACCAGGGTAGACTGACAGACCAGACCAGACCAGGGTAGACTGACAGACCAGACCAGACCAGGGTAGACTGACAGACCAGACCAGACCAGGGTAGACTGACCAGACCAGACCAGGGTAGACTGACAGACCAGACCAGGGTAGACTGACAGACCAGACCAGACCAGGGTAGACTGACAGACCAGACCAGACCAGGGTAGACTGACAGACCAGACCAGACCAGGGTAGACTGACAGACCAGACCAGACCAGGGTAGACTGACAGACCAGGGTAGACTGACAGACCAGACCAGACCAGGGTAGACTGACAGACCAGACCAGGGTAGACTGACAGACCAGACCAGGGTAGACTGACAGACCAGACCAGACCAGGGTAGACTGACAGACCAGACCAGACCAGGGTAGACTGACAGACCAGACCAGGGTAGACTGACAGACCAGACCAGACCAGGGTAGACTGACAGACCAGACCAGACCAGGGTAGACTGACAGACCAGACCAGACCAGGGTAGACTGACAGACCAGACCAGACCAGACCAGGGTAGACTGACAGACCAGGGTAGACTGAGACCAGACCAGACCAGACCAGGGTAGACTGACAGACCAGACCAGACCAGGGTAGACTGACAGACCAGACCAGGGTAGACTGACAGACCAGACCAGACCAGGGTAGACTGACAGACCAGACCAGACCAGGGTAGACTGACAGACCAGACCAGACCAGGGTAGACTGACAGACCAGACCAGACCAGGGTAGACTGACAGACCAGACCAGACCAGGGTAGACTGACAGACCAGACCAGACCAGGGTAGACTGACAGACCAGACCAGACCAGACCAGGGTAGACTGACAGACCAGACCAGACCAGACCAGGTAGACTGACAGACCAGACCAGGGTAGACTGACAGACCAGGGTAGACTGACAGACCAGGGTAGGCTGACAGACCAGGGTAGACAGACCAGGGCAGACTGACAGACCAGGGCAGACTGACAGACCAGGGCAGGGCAGACTGACAGACCAGGGCAGACTGACAGACCAGGGCAGGGCAGACTGACAGACCAGACCAGGGTAGACTGACAGACCAGACCAGACCAGGGTAGACTGACAGACCAGACCAGACCAGGGTAGACTGACAGACCAGACCAGACCAGGGTAGACTGACAGACCAGACCAGACCAGGGTAGACTGACAGACCAGACCAGGGTAGACTGACAGACCAGACCAGACCAGGGTAGACTGACAGACCAGACCAGACCAGGGTACTGACAGACCAGACCAGACCAGGGTAGACTGACAGACCAGACCAGACCAGGGTAGACTGACAGACCAGACCAGACCAGGGTAGACTGACAGACCAGACCAGACCAGGGTAGACTGACAGACCAGACCAGACCAGGGTAGACTGACAGACCAGACCAGACCAGGGTAGACTGACAGACCAGACCAGACCAGGGTAGACTGACATACCAGACCAGGGCAGGGTAGACTGACAGACCAGACCAGGGCAGGGTAGACTGACAGACCAGACCAGGGCAGACTGACAGACCAGGGCAGACCAGGGCAGGGCAGACTGACAGACCAGGGACCAGGGCAGGGCAGACTGACAGACCAGGGCAGGGCAGACTGACAGACCAGACCAGGGCAGGGCAGACTGACAGACCAGACCAGGGCAGGGCAGACTGACAGACCAGACCAGGGCAGACTGACAGACCAGACCAGGGCAGACTGACAGACCAGACCAGGGCAGGGCAGACTGACAGACCAGACCAGGGCAGGGCAGACTGACAGACCAGACCAGGGCAGGGCAGACCAGGGCAGACAGACCGGAGCAGACAGACAGACAGACTTGGGTTGATTCACTCAGGATACTCCACATCAGGTTTTTGGTTTCTCTCCTCTAACTCTTGTCTCTCTCCTTTCTTTTCCTGTATACTGGCTCCTGTCACAGTGATAAAAAAGCTGGTTGCAGGTATGAACTCATCCCTCGCCTTCTGTCGCTCTGTCGTTCTCTCTACTTGTTATGGAAGGTTTGGGAATCACTTCCTTTTAGGTGGTTGTAGAACTTAACGGCTCTTTTCTGAATTTTGTAAGTTAGCTGGTATCAGCCTAAATCTGCTCTGCATGTATTTGGTGTTTTACATTGTACACACAGGATATTTTTGCAGATTTTTGCATTCAGAGTCTAAATTTGGTGTTTGTTCCATTTTGTGAATTCTTGGTTGGTGAGCGGATCCCAGACCTCACAACCATAAAGGGCAATGGGTTCTATAACTGATTCAAGTATTTTTAGCCAGGTCCTAATTGGTTTGTCAAATGTTATTATGTTCCTTTTGATGGCGTAGAAGGCCCTTCTTGCCTTGTCTCTCAGATCGTTCACAGCTCTGTGGAAGTTACCTGTGGCGCTGATGTTCAGGCCGAGGTATGTATAGTTTGTTGTGTGCTCTAGGGCAGGTATTCCCAAACTGGGGTACTACGTGCAATGCCGTCGGGGGTACCCCAAATAAAAATGTGATTCACATGTATTTTTTAAATAACATTTATATTTCAAAATGGGGCTATACATTTGGCTGAGTTTTTTTTCTCTCGCCTGAGTAGCTTCGTTTCACTGCCAAAAATAAAATGAAACCATCTAGTGTTCAGTGAAATAACAACACAATGTCAAATACAGGTAGCCTAGTCAAATAATTAACATCCAATCGCATTAACCGTTACTCTCTCTTGGGAATTCCATTAACGGTCCGAATGTAGCCAAACGTAGCTGCTGCTCTTTCCGTTTGCTCGACAATTGATAATGTGTCCATAGAGACACATACCAGCTTTACTGGTAGTACTGCTACTACTACTAGGACATCATACTGCTACTACCAGCAGTACTTCACCTGTCGACGACACAAGTTGTTCTGCTTCCACGAGCACATCCAATGCTAGCATCAGTAATTCTACATTTGTTGTTAGCCCAGCTAGCATGGATACTGAGGGTTGTGAATCTGATGCAGCCAAAGAGCTATTGCCCCCTTACCCGGGAAGCACTGAACAACAGACAGGGACGTTGGACCATCGAAGAGGCACAAATATGATGAGATCTACATTGATTTGGGGTTCACTTATATTGGGAGTAGTGCCTTTCCTCAGCCACAGTGTGTTATATGTGCAAAGTACAATCTCACAACTCAATGAAACTTTCACTGTTGCGCAGACATTTAGAAACAAAACATGCCAATTTGAAAAATAAGCCACCGGAGTTATTTGAGCGAGAATTAAGACGACTTTTGAGAAGTAAGACGTGTAAAAGCAAGAGATACCATTAATAAGAAGGGGCTAGATGTGTCTAATATGGTGAGCTACCGAGTGGCTAGGACAGACAAGCCCCATACTATTGTGGAGGACTTAATTCTTCCTGCTGCCGCGGATATGGCTGGGACAATGCTGGGGGAAAAGGCCCAAAAAACCTATACAGACAATGCCTTCATCAAACAACACTGTTTCATGACGTATCAGTGACATGGCAGGAGATGTTTTGAAACAATGTCGCAAAAGCCATGACAGGGAGACATAGTGGAGTGGTAACGCACGTGCAAGCAGTTGCTCCCTATGCCACTTGGGTACACTGCAGCATCCACCGAGAGGCTCTTGCTGCCATAGGAATGCCTGACCGTTTGAAAGACGTTTTGGACACTACAGTGAAAATGGTTAACTTTGTTAACGCAAGACCCCTGAACTCTCATGTATTTTCTGCACTATGTAATGATATGGGCAATGACCGTGTAACGCTTAAACAACAAATAGAAGTGTGCTGGTTATCAAGGAGCAAAGTATTGACAAGTTTATTTTAAATGGAGAGACAAGCGTAAAGTTTTATTGACAATAATTTTTACTTGTCTGACTGCTTGCATGATGATGAGTTTTTCACACGACTGGGTGTTTTTTTTTTCTTACCTGAATGATCTGAATCAAGGATTTAAAGGGACTCTCCGCAACTATAATCAGTGTGCGGGACAACATTGAGGCTATGATTAAGAAGTTGGAGCTCCTTTCTGTCTGCATTAACAAGGTCAACACACAGGTCTTTCCATTGTATCATATTTTGTGTGCAAATGAACTCAAGCTTACGGACAATGTCACATTTGATATAGCGAACCACCTGAGTGAGTTGGTTGCGTAATTACGCAGGTACTTTCCCGAAACAGATGACACCAACAACTAGATTTGTTAGCCCTTTCATGCCCTGCCTCCAGTCCACTTACTTATATCTGAAGAAGAGAGCCTCATCAAAATTGCAACAAGCGGTTCTGTGAGAACTGATTTTAATCAGAAGCCACTGTCAGATTTCTGGATCGGGCTTCGCTCAGACTATCCTGCCTTGGCAAATCGCGCTGTTAAGGCACTGATGCCCTTTGCAACCATGTACCTACAGTTGAAGTCGGAAGTTTACATACACTTAAGTTGGAGTCATTAAAACTCTGTTTTCAACCACTCCACAAATTTCTTGTTAACAAACTATAGTTTTGGCAAGTCGGTTAGGATATCTACTTTGTGCATGGCACAAGTACTTTTCCCAACAATTGTTTACAGACAGACTATTTCACTTATAATTCACTTTATCACAATTCCAGTGGGTCAGAAGTTTACATACACTAAATTGACTGTGCCTTTTAAACAGCTTGGAAAATTCCAGAAAATTATGTCATGGCTTTAGAAGCTTCTGTTAAGCTAATTGACATCATTTGAGTCAATTGGAGGTGTACCTGTGGATGTATTTCAAGGCCTACCTTCAAACTTTCTGCCTCTTTGCTTGACATCATGGGAAAATCGAAAGAAATCAGCCAAGACTTCAGAAAAACAATTGTAGACCTCCACTATTCTAGTTCATCCTTAGGAGCAATTTCAAAACGCCTGTAGGTACCACGTTCATCTGTACAAACAATAGTACGCAAGTATAAACACCAAGGGACCACGCAGCTGTTATACCGCTCAGGAAGGAGACTCGTTCTGTCTCCTAGAGATGAACATACTTTGGTGCGAAAGTGCAAATCAATCCCAGAACAACAGCAAAGGACCTTGTGAAGATGCTGGAAGAAACAGGTACAAAAGTATCTATATCCACACAAAACGAGTCCTATATCGACATAACCTGAAAGGCCGCTCAGCAAACTCACCATAAAAAAAGCCAGACTACGGTTTGCAACTGCACATGGGGACAAAGATAATAGTTTTTGTAGAAATGTCCTCTGGTCTGATGAAACAAAAATATAACTGTTTGGCCATAATGATGTCTTTATGTTTGGAGGAAAAAGGGGGAGGCTTGCAAGCCGAAGAACACCATCCCAACCGTGAAGCACGGGGGTGGCAGCGTCATGTTGTGGGGGTGCTTTGCTGCAGCAGGGACTGGTGCACTAAACAAAATAGATGGCATCATGAGGTAGGAAAATGATGTGAATATTTTGAAGGAACATCTCAAGACATCAGTTAAACAAGTTAAAGCTTGGTCGCAAATGGGTCTTCCAAATGGACAATGACCCCAAGCATACTTCCAAAGTTGTGGCAAAATGGCTTAAGGACAACAAAGTCAAGGTATTGGAGTGGCCATCACAAAGCCCTGACCTCAATCCCATAGAACATTTGTGGGCAGAACTGAAAAAGCCTGTGCGGGCAAGGAGGCCTACAAACCTGACTCAGTTACACCAGCTCTGTCAGGAGGAATGTGCCAATATTCACCCAACATATTGTGGGACGCTTGTGGAAGGCTACCCAAAACATTTGACCCAAGTTAAACAATTTAAAGTTAATGCTACCATACTAATTGAGTGTATGTAAATGTATGACCCACTGGGAATGTGATGAAAGAAATAAAAGCTGAAATTAATCATTCTCTCTCCTATTATTCTGACATTTCTTTCACATTCTTAAAATGAAGTGGTGATATTAATTTTTACAACGATAAAATGTCAGGAATTGTGAAAACTGAGTTTAAATGTATTTGGGTAAGGTGTATGTAAACTTCCGACTTCAACTGTAAGTGAGAGTGGATTCTCTGCCATCACTAGTAGAGGTCAACCGACTATGATTTTCAACACCGATACCGATTATTGGAGGACCAAAAAAGCCTATACCGATTAATCGGCTGATTTTTAATGAAACATTTTAAAAGTTTTTATTTTATTATTTTTTTAAATGTATATTTGTGTATATATATTTGTAATAATGACAATTACAACAATACTGAATTAACACTTATTTTAACTTAATATAATGCATCAATAAAATCAATTTAGTCTCAAATAAATAAATAATGAAACATGTTCAATTTGGTTTAAATAATGGAAAAACCAAGTGTTGGAGAAGAAAGTAAAAGTGCAATATGTGCCATGTAAAAAAAGCTAACGTTTAAGTTCCTTGCTCAGAACATATGAAAGCTGGTGGTTCCTTTTAACATGAGTCTTTTAATATGCCCAGGTAAGAAGTTTTAGGTTTTAGTTATTATAGGACTTTTACTTTTATTATAGGATTTCTCTCTATACTATTTGTATTTCATATACCTTTGACTATTGGATGTTCTAATAGGTACTTTAATATTGGCAGCCTAATCTCGGGAGTTGATAGGCTTGAAGTCATAAACAGCGCAATGCTTGAAGCACAGCGAAGAGCTGCTGGCAAATGCAGGAAAATGCTGTTTGAATGAATGCTTACGAGCCTGCTGCTGCCTACCATCCCTCAGTCAGACTGCTCTATCAAATCATAGACTTACTTATAACAACACACAGATACGAGCCTTTGGTCATTAATATGGTCAAATCCGGAAACTGTCATTTCGAAAACAAAACGTTTATTCTTTCAGTGAAATACGGAACTGTTCCGTATTTTATCTAACGGGTGGCATCCAAGTCTAAATATTGCTGTTACATTGCACAACCTTCAATGTTATGTCATAATTATGTACAATTCTGGCAAATTAATTACGGTCTTTGTTAGTAAGAAATGGTCTTCACACAGTTCGCAACGAGCCAGGCGGCCCAAACTGCTGCATATACCCTGACTGCTTGCACAGAACGCAAGAGAAGTGACTCAATTTCCCTAGTTAGAAGAAATTCATGTTCGCAAGCAATATTAACTAAATATGCAGGTTTAAAAATATATACTTGTGTATTGATTTTAAGAAAGGCATTGATGTTTATGGTTAGGTACATTGGTACAACGACAGTGCTTTTTTCGTGAATGCGCTTGTTAAATCACCAGTTTGGCGAAGTAGCCTGTGATTCAATGATAAATTAACATGCACCGCATCGATTATATGAAACGCAGGACAAGCTAGATAAACTAGTAATATCATCAACCATGTGTAGTTAACCAGAGATTATGTTAAGATTAATTGTTTTTTTATAAGATACGTTTAATGCTAGCTAGCACCTTACCTTGGCTCCTTGCTGCACTCGCATAACAGGTAGTCAGCCTGCCACGCAGTCTCCTCGTGGAGTGCAATGTCGGTGTGCAGATTACCGATTGTTATGAAAACGTGAAATCGGCCCTAATTAATCAGCCAAATCCGATTAATCGGTCGACCTCTAATCATTAGCATGAAAATTAAATACAGGCACAGACAGTGTGTGGAAAATGATATAAGACTGAGACTCTCTCCAATACAACCCAACATTGCAGAGTTATGTGCATCCTTTCGAGCACATCCTTGTTATTAACCTGTGGTGAGTTATTCACAATTTTTGATGAACAATTTAAGGTTTTCTATGAAAGATTGCTAAATAAAGAGCAAAATTATTGATTATTATTATTTGGGCCCTGGTCCTATAAGAACTCACTGTCACTTCTCACGAGCTGGGTTCTGACAACAACTCACACTCATTCTTATGTTTAATAATCCGCCACAGGAAAGGAAGACAAAGAGTTACCTCTGCTGCAGAGGATAAATTCATTAGAGTTAACTGCACCTCAGATTAAAGCCCAAATAAACATCTCAACATCATCTGTTCAGAGGAGACTGTGTGAATCAGGCCTTCATGGTTGAATTGCTGCAAAGAAACTACTACTAAAGGGCACCAATAATAAGACTTGCTTGGGCCAAGAAACACGAGCAATGGACATGAGACCGGTGGAAATCTGTCCTTTGATCTGATCCAACATCCGTGTCTTTGAGACGTAGAGTAGGTGATTGGATGATCTCCGCATGTGTGGTTCCCACCGTGAAGCATTGAGGAGGAGGTGTGATGGTTTGGGGGTTGCTTTGCTCGTGACACTGTCTGATTTATTTAGAATTCAAGGCACACTTAACCAGCATGGCTACCACAGCATTCTGCAGCGATATGTCATCCCATCTGGTTTGCGCTTAGTGGGACTATAATTTGTTTTTCAACAAGACAATGACCCAAAATGCACCTCCAGGCTATGTAAGGGCTATTTGACCAAGAAGGAGAGTGATGGAGTGCTGCATCAGATGACCTGGCCTCCACAATCACCCGACTTCAACCCAAATTGATATGGTTTGGGATGAGTTGGACCGCAGAGTAAAGGAAAAACAGCCAACAAGTACTCAGCATATGTGGGAACTCTTTCAAGACTATTGGAAAAGCATTCCTCGTGAAGCTGATTGAGAGAATGCCTTGTGTGTGCGCAAAGCTGTTATCATGGAAACTTTGAAGAATCTCAAATCTAAAATATATTTGGATTTGTTTAACATGTTTTTGGTTACTATATGATTCCATGTGTTATTTCATAGTTTTGATGTTTTCACTATTATTATACAATGCAGAAAATAGTCCAAATAAAGAAAAACCCTTGATTAAGTAGGTGTGTCTAAACTTTTGACTGGTACTGTACATCCCTGTCTCACCCCACGGCCCTGTGGAAAGAAATTTATTTTTTTTGCCCATTTTAAGCACGCACTGTTGTATTTTTCTCCCTCAACACTAATTTCCATCAATTTGTATAGCAGACCCTCATCCCGAATTGAGTCAAGCTTTTTTGAAATAAAGAAAGCAGGGGAAGACTGCCTTCGTTTTGGTTTGTTTGTCAATTAGGGTGTGCAGGGTGAATACGTGGTCTGTTGTATGGTAATTTGGTCAAAAGCCAATTTGACAATTTCTCAGTACTTTGTTTTCACTGAGGAAATGTCTTCTGTTGACGATGGAGTAGATTTTCCCAAGTTTGCTGTTGACGCATATCCCAGTTATTGGGGTCAAATTTGTCTTCACTTTCATGGATTGGAGTGATATGTCCTTGGTTCCAAATATTGCGGAAGTTGCAAGAGCTGATGATGTTACAAAGTTTAAGTATAGCCAATTGGAATTTGTAGTTTGTATATTTTATCATTTCATTGAGGATATCAACACCACAGAACTTTTTGGGTTGGAGGGTTTGTATTTTGTCCTGTAGTTCAATAAATGTAATTGGAGAATCTGGTAGTCTTTAATAGTTAATTCTAAGATTTGTATTTGATCATGTATATGTTTTTGCTATTTGTTCTTTGTTATAGAGACAAAAGGATTGGAGTAGTGGTTTATCCATACATCTCTGTTTTGGATAGATAACTCATGTTTGTTTAGTGTGTTCAAGTGTTTCTCCCACTCTCTGTATTCACATCGTCACTCACCTTTCTAATCCTGTGTCCCCCTAACCCAAATGGCCATAACCCTCCAGTTCTAAACCACCTCACCCCCTCTCACACAGGACCCCCACCTTGTCCAAACTGTTATTTGTAGCAACCATACCCAACATTAATTTGACTGAGTTATCCTTTCGCTAGCCCCCCCCACCCTTAAACACATCCCTATACTGTTTGTCTGGATAAATCGAATACCCCTTCTCCCTCCAATACCTCCAAATATATGATTTATGAATGGTAATTAATTGACTCCCCCTGTGTGTGTTTGGTGTGTTCTAACCCTGTCTCCCCCATGTAGAGGGTCAGTTGGACCATGCTGCTCTGCTGCAGGTTATAAAGGAGCAGCAGGAGCAGCAGAAGAGACTGTTGGACCAGCAGGAGAAACTACTGGCTGTCATACAGGAACAGCACCAGGAGATGCACCCCAGAAAGACCGGTACAGACGCACAGCGTGTACACACTCATACGTGTTCTGTCTTTTATATTGTGATGTGTATCTAAGTGTTGAGTAATTCAACTGTTTGGTTATTAAAAGGGAAAGTAAATAATGATCTTTGTATTACGACAGATGGAGCTTCAGAGGCCGATGCAGAGAAGGGGGTCCAGGAGGAGGGGGGCACATCTAAACCCAAAGACCCAGCTCAAGGTGGTCCTGCCCTGGCCTCAGACACCATGGAGCCTGGGGAGCCCGCTGGAGCTCCACAGGCCAGAGGGGCCGAGCCTCACATCCAGCCCCACAATGAGGTCCTCCCTGTGGAGAAGAGTGCAGAAGAGCAGGTCTTCAAAGTGGTTGCCTCTGTTATTGCCAAACAAGAAGGTCTTCTGGAGGTCCCTAAACGGCCCATTTTGGCTGAGGCAGCAATCGTTGCAGAGGTGGAGGCCCCTAGGGAGAGGGACTTTGGGGCTAGGGGAGTACCGCTTGGTCAGGAGGTGACAGAGGGGATGAAGGTAGAACCAGCCCAGCTGCCACCTGCTAAAGCTGAGGATGGGGTAGTTAAAGGAGGGGTGGAGGTAGTGGACAAGGTGAAGGAGAGGATAGAGAAAGAGAGACTGGAGGAAGTGAGGATTGATAGAGCGGTGCAGGGGAGGGTGGAGGAGGAACGGTTGGATAGGGAGAGGAGGGAGAAACTGTCGAGAGAGCAGGAGATCGAAAACTCCAGAGTAGAGAAGGAGGGAATAGAGAATGAGAGGCTGGAAAAGGAGCGAGCAGAGAGGGAGAGAGCGGAGCGAGGGAGGATCCAGTGGGAGAAGATGGAGAGAGTGGAGAAGGAGAATAAGGACCAGGAGCAGAAGGAGAAATTGGCACAGCTGGAGAGCACCATCAAGGCCCGGGAGGAGCAGGCTCTGGCTCCAGCTGGGCCAGGACCTGTCAAACCAGGATTAGGAGAAGAACTAGGGGCTGTGAAGAAGAGTGGACGGGACCTGAAGGCGAGGGCGACCGTCCAGTCAGACTCCAGCGATGTTGTTGAAGAGAAGACCCACAAAGGCCAGGACCAGGGGGTCCAGGAGAAGGCCAAGGACCAAGGAGACATGGACCTGAGAAGGAGGAGGAGAGCCCTGGGGGTAGGAGGGGTAGGGGAGGCTGGGGGTTCCAGGAGGGGTGTGCCGGGGCTGGAGCCCTTCTTGGACATGGGGGTGGGATCTCCATGCAGCCCTGGAGGCACCGCCACTCGGGGGAGCACTGGTACACACACGCCAGATAAAACAGACCTCTGAGCTTGAGAGAGACGAGTAACTGGGAGAGTTTTTTAAATTTATTTTACCTTTATTTAACTAGGCAAGTCAGTTAAAGAACAAATTCTTATTTTCAATGACGGCCTAGGAACAGTGGGTTAACTGCCTGTTCAGGGGCAAAACGACAGATTTGTACCTTCTCAGCTCGGGGGTTTGAACTTGCAACCTTCCGGTTACTAGTCCAACACTCTAACCACTAGGCTACCCGGTATACACGCACATGAATACGGTATAACATACACTCACGGACAGTTGGGTTGGACTATGCAAATCCCTGTATTTACACAAACACTCGCATATAGTTGGTTAGAATGTGCACACCCTATTCTCTCTCTCACACACACACACATGTACAGTTGGTAGTTATACAGGCGTTCATACTATTCACAACACACATTCTTTCTCTCCCACACAGTCATGTTCCATGGATCACACTCTGCCTTACCGCCTGTCTTCATAATACCTGACCAGTACAGGAGGATTGTGAGTGTGTGAGGTGCATTGATTGTTATAGGGAACATTCTGGCTGCGTTAACACAGGCGACCCAATTCTGAGCTTTTTACCAATTATTGGCAAAAGATCTGATTGGTCATAATACCATTTATTGGCTGAAGATAGATCAGCATTGGGCTGCCTGTGTGTCTTCATTTGACCCTAGTCTGTGTTCTTCTACCAAATAGGAATGTTTTTTTTTAGCATGCTCCTTCCATGATTCCAGAAGACATTGCAGATATAGTGATGATAAAGATATTGTAGCAATGATCAAATATATTGTAGACTATTCTATAATAATATGCTGTATTATGCTACCATAAATCTATTTAAAATCTATTTATGTAAATATTAACTTATTTTAGTTTTTTTTATTAAGAAGCTCAATGCTCTACTGTAATGTATGTTAAGCTATGCAATACCACATGCCAAGTTTCCTTTTGTCCTGTGTGTTTGAGAGAGCAATGCACCACCTATCCGACTATCCAATGGCTGCGTTTGAGTCACTTTAAATCCCTTGATACTTCTAGGTGATGTGGAGTTTTCATTTTGGCTCTGTAGAGATTACTTGTGGTTGTTTTTGTTACTGTAGTGCTTTTGTTAAACCCTTTGAAATGTATGTTAGTTATTGTGAGCTGTAAATAGTGTATATGTTATTTTTTGAACGTAGCTAAATGTTCTCATGCTGCTTTTTTTTATACATAATATTTTTGGAAAACATTCATAGTACATTTAATTAAGGATAAATCGGTTAGCTTCCTTGCTTACATTTTCCTCTCGATTTTAAACCAGACTTCCATTTTGATGAGTACAAACTGCTACTGTAGTGTTGTATAGTGTAGCCTTATTTCTACACTGACTGGTCAAAACATTAAGAACACCTTCCTAATATTGAGTTGCAACAAGCCCCCTTTTGTCCTCAGAACAGCCTCGACTCTACAAGGTGTCAAAAGCGCCCCAGAGGGATGCTTCCCACAGTTGTCAAGTTGGCTGGATGTCCTTTGGGTGGTGGGCCATTCTTGATACACACAGGAAACTGTTGAGTGTGAAAAACCCAGCAGTATAGGAGTTCTTGACACACTCAAACCGGTGCGCCTGGCACCTACTACCATACCCCATTCAAAGGCACGTTAATCTTTTGTCTTGCCCATTCACCCTCTGAATGGCACACACACACAATCCATGTCTCAAGGCTTAAAAATGCTTCTTTAACCAGTCTCATCTACACTGATTGAAGTGGATTCAGCAAGTGACATCAATAAGGGATCATAGCTTTCACCTGGATTCACCTGGTCAGTCTGTCATGGAAAAAGCAGGTGTTCATAATGTTTTGTACACTCAGTGTAATGTACAATTCCCAAACGTTTTACCCACAAAGGAGTTCTGAAACCATAACTCTGGTTCTACATTCCATGTTCTACTTTCTCCACCTTTCCTACATGATGTTTTCCATGACTTAAAGTAATGTGGTTATTTTGTTTAGTCATATCCTGTGTGTGTGTGTGTGTGTGGGTGCCACTGCTTTGTGCCTTGTATTGTAACTTGCAGTGAAATGAATGGGCCAAAGTGAGTAACTGTATTGAGATGTAAATGAATGTTTCCTATGAAGTGGCTTCTCTCATGGTGACAATGTAAGGCAAAATACTGGAATACTTGTAGAGGGTGGTTTATTTATGCAATTTAATTGTCATCTCTGTTCTTGTAGCATTTGAAACAGTGGCTTTGACTTCTACAAATGGTGCACTGTGCTGTAGCTACTATAAGGACAGAGAATGAAATGGACTCCACAGAGAGAGGACATCAATAGTGGCTTCATAACTGCTCATGACGTCTATAGAATAAGAGTTTATTTTTCTGTAAAGCTTTCAACTCATTGTATTTTTTGAAAATGTGCAGTTTCAAGTTGTCAAAGTGTGTTGTGTACATGAACAAAAGCGACCCCATACACATGTATTTACATAACAATATTCCATTTAGAAGATGCTTTTATCCAAATTGACTAAGTCATCCGTGCTTTGCATACATTTTACGTATCAGTGACCCTAGGAGACAAACCCACAATCCTGCTGTTGCAAGCGCCATGCTCTACCAACTGAGCCATAAAGGACATTATATTATAAAGACAGTCCTACAAGTCTTTGGTAGTGGGCTCCATGTTAGTACACAGTATGACATTAAAGCATTATTGAAAAGAGTGTTGTCCAAACACTGTCCTGGCATTACCCCTGGAACCAATTTTAAACAGGTGAGACAAGAAGTCTTTCAGCACCTGCCAGCACATTACTGATACAGTACTATATGATGTTCATGGAACATGGAGGGGACATTGGGTCCATTGCCTGGTTGTGTTGAAGATACTTCTTGGCCTGCAAGACAATTTGATACATCAAAAACAGACAATTTGATCAAATGTACAATGAAACCCCTGTAATATGCCACTCACTGCTGTAACAAAGCAAGCCTTCAGAGCATCAAACTAACACAGGTCCTTTCTCAGCTCCTGTCTGCCTGTGGTAGAAGCAGTCACACGCTTCCCGTAAACTGCAGCCTGAGGAGAACAAGATATTCAGAAGTATTTTGATAAGATTTTAGAGGATGACTTCACTGGTTAGAATAGATAAATCTATGGTCCAAGTCATTTCTAGTCCAAACTCAGTTTCCTCTTGATTATTCCCTAAGAGTCCCCATAGCAACATCGGGGGCCACTGGCACCATGCATAACAATTGAAGCCAAATTCCTTGGCAGGCAATTCCTGTCCTTCCGAGTTCTCCCACTTACATACAGTACATCACCAAAAGTATGTGGACACCCCTTCAAATGAGTGGATTCGGCAATTTCAGCCACACCCGCTGCTGACAGGTGTAATCGAGCACTCAGCCATGCAATCTCCATGGACAAAAATTGGCAGTAGAATGGCCCGTACTGAAGAGCTCAGTGACTTTCAATGTGGCACCGTCGTAGGATACCACCTTTCCAACAAGCCAGTTAGTCAAATTTCTGCCCTGCTAGAACTGCCCCGGTCAACTATAAGTGCTATTATTGTGAAGTGGCAACGTCTAGGAGCAACAACGGCTCAACCGCGAAGCGGTAGGCCACACAAGCTCAAAGAACGGGACCACTGTCCCGGTTGCAACGCTCACTACCGAGTTCAAAACTGCCTCTGGAAGCAACGTCAACACAATAACTGTTCGTCAGAAGCTTCATGAAATGGGTTTCCATGGCCGAGCAGCCACACACAAGCCTTAGATCACCAAGCGCAATGCCAAGCGTCGGCACAATTGGAAACACACTCTCTGGAGTGATGAATCACGCGTCACCATCTGGCAGTCCGACTGATGAATCTGGGTTTGGCGGATGCAAGGAGAACGCTACTTGCCTGAAGGCATATTGCGGAGGAATAGCGGTCTGGGGCTGTTTATCATGGTTTGGGCTAGGCTCCTTAGTTCCAGTGAAGGAAAATCTTAACACTACAGTATACAAATGACATTCTAGATGAAGCTGTTCCCCTAACATCGACTTTGGCGATGTCATTTACAAAATAGCCTCCAATACCCTACTCAACAAATTGGATGCAGTCTATCACAGTGCAATCCGTTTTGTCACCAAAGCCCCATATACTACCCACCATTGCGACCTGTACGCTCTCGTTGGCTGGCCCTCGCTTCATACTCGTCGCCAAACCCACTGGCTCCATGTCATCTACAAGACCCTGCTAGGTAAAGTCCCCCCTTATCTCAGCTCGCTGGTCACCATAGCATCTCCCACCTGTAGCACACGCTCCAGCAGGTATATCTCTCTAGTCACCCCCAAAACCAATTCTTCCTTTGGCCGCCTCTCCTTCCAGTTCTCTGCTGCCAATGACTGGAACGAACTACAAAAATCTCTGAAACTGGAAACACTTATCTCCCTCACTAGCTTTAAGCACCAACTGTCAGAGCAGCTCACAGATTACTGCACCTGTACATAGCCCACCTATAATTTAGCCCAAACAACTACCTCTTTCCCAACTGTATTTAATTTTAATTTATTTATTTTGCTCCTTTGCACCCCATTATCTTTATTTCTACTTTGCACATTCTTCCATTGCAAAACTACCATTCCAGTGTTTTACTTGCTATATTGTATTTACTTTTCCACCATGGCCTTTTTTGCCTTTACCTCCCTTCTCACCTCATTTGCTCACATTGTATATAGACTTGTTTATACTGTATTCTTGACTGTATGTTTGTTTTACTCCATGTGTAACTCTGTGTCATTGTATCTGTCGAACTGCTTTGCTTTATCTTGGCCAGGTCGCAATTGTAAATGAGAACCTGTTCTCAACTTGCCTACCTGGTTAAATAAAGGTAAAATAAATAAATAACTGTTGCCACAAAGTTGGAAGAAGGCCCTTTCCTGTTTCAGCATGACAATGCCCCCGTGCACAAAGCGAGGTCCATACAGAAATGGTTTGTTGAGATGGGTGTGGAAGAACTTGACTGGACTGCACAGAGCCCTGACCTCAACTCTATCTAACACCTTTGGGATGAATTGAAATGCTGACTGTGAGCCAGGCCTAATCACCCAACATCAATGCCCAACCTCACTAATGCTCATGGCTGACTGGAAGCAAGTCCCTGCAGCAATGTTTCAACATCTAGTGGAAAGCCTTCCGAGAAGAGTGGAGGTTGTTGTAGCAGCAAAGGGGGGGGGGGCCGACTCCATATTAATGTCCATGATTTTGGAATGAGATGTTCTACGAGCAGGTGTCTACATACTTTTGGTCATGTAGCGTATGATGACCACTGAGGTATTGATGCTTTTGGATTATGAATGGCTACAGTGCCCATATTTGTTAGGTAGCTAGCAAGTAGCTACATACGCACCCCACCAGTACACTGGGCAAACAGCTCTGGAAACCATCCCATCCTCTCTCGACTGTGAGTCCACACGTTTGATCAATAGGTAGACACTTGATCAATAGTCTTTGACGATGGAAAAAAAAACTACGAATACAATCAATTGAATAACGATATAGTGCCTCTGCATAAGCTCTTGTACAATATTAAGTAAGTATCATAGAAATAGATGGCACTCGTAGGAAAATATCACTCAAACCATTTGATGACATAGTCCATGGACAGCGCCATGTTGTTGACCCTGAATCAGGAAATGACATGCATGCAATCTACGAACGTGATTTGTTAGGGGAATATGGATTGTGGACTTTTTGATTTGCCAATGGTTACCCTTACGCAAAAGCATTGGACCAATGGTATCGTATGAGTACTACCCATAGTTGTTTGATTGGCTACCTGTCATTGTAGACCCCGCCTTCGCTGTCTGTCCCGAGGAAGAGATGTGTAGCCTCCAGTTATTGCAAAATCATGGCAACATTCATGGAACGACTATCTTTCCTTCAGAAAGTAGGTGTTATTTTCCTATATAAACACTTGCAAATAACATTTTGATATAATGCGTATATTTCATTTTATGGGGGAAAGTACATTGTTTTGTAAATCCCATTACGCCCACTGTTTACTGTACCACAGCAACCTAGTTAGCTAACGTTAGCATGCTAGCACATCATATGATATCACACTCCCAGGACAGAAATCGTTTGTCATGATCAGACTTATATAAGACTTTAACGCTGTTGTCAATTGGTATGATTTCTCCCCACAGTGTATTACGCTGGACCCACCACCCTGTGCTTTTCGCTATAAACCCAAACATAAAATGACACAAATCTTAGCTAAATGGTCTATTCTGGTGTTCATCTGTTGGCCAATCTATGCATGATCTCTTACCCTCTCAGGTTCCCACTCTGATGAAAGCAACAGCAGATGACGAAAAGCCCTGTCCTGGCTACCTCTTTGAAGACATCGGAAGTATCCTTTTATCCCCATCACCTCCCACTGTATGCTGATACAGTACTGTGTTCTGATATTAAAGATCATTTAGTGAGATCCTATTATTTTCAATGTCAACCCAAAGACAGTACAGTTTGTATCCTTTACCCTCCTGGCGCTGCAGAAATCTCCCAGGAGTCCACTGGGTGTGGTCAGTGCCTGTTGGAGTACCTGTTGGAGAGGCTGCAGGTAGAATCCTGCCATGTCAAAATAAAGGTGAGCTCAGCTAGCCAGGTTACCAGGCTTTCAGCTGCATTAAGAAGCCCCCAAACACTGAATTTGACCTTGATTTGTTACCTGAGGCTGAAGAGGAATAATGTAGAAGAATGCAGCTAATCTTCACCATATATCATATCAGCTATTCATCTGTTCCTCCTGTGCCTCTTCCCTTTCCATCGTTTTTGTCCTTCCAGGTTCTGAAGATCTTCGTCCATCTCTGTGGTCACGGATCACCTCACTTTCTGACGGAACTCAGACGGAACTCCACCTTCATCCAGCAGGCCTCAGGTGAGATGATGATGATGATGATGTGACCACTAATGCATCTCAGTGTCTCCATTTCATCCTTCTCTTTATGACAGTAGGGTTTCGGGGGGAGCTATAGGTGTTATACTGAATCTGTGTGTTATGCTGAATATCAGTTTACAGTGGTCCTCTTGACCCCATCCATGGCACCGCTATGTACCAGAAAGTGAGGGCCACGGCACAGGTGAGCCTAAACAATGTCGAAAACAATTACTATCCCCCAATGTGTCTTTTTGAAAGTCACAAACTCTCTCTCTTTATCGGTCTTCAGGAATTAGCCAGGTTACTCTTCACAGAGACAGTCTCTGTCCAGAGCAGCACGTCTCCATGCAAACTAGCCATGGCCAACATGGGTGAGTACATTGTGTTGTTATTGCATGTGTATCTCTCTTATTAGTTAACAAACAATCTCTGACCTAATACTGCTACTAATGACAGACATCTGGCTACTGAATGAATGGATGTGACCTCAATTACAATCAAGTTAAACCAATCCTTCTGACAGAGAGATTGAGGAAGAGAAAAGGAGGGAGGGTGAAGAAGAAGAAAGAAGCAGGGAGGAGTGAGGAAGAGACAGGTGGAAAAGAGGGAGTGGATGGGAAGAGTGGGGAAAGGCAGGCACACAAGTACAATGGTTGTCTTTTATCGTTGAGGTCTTTCGTTCCAGGCATGGGGTCAGAGTCTGCCCACGGATCCAGAATGCAGGGGTTTGGCTATAGCCCAGGGAAGAACACAACAAGTAGGTGGCAGCAACAAGGCCACCATTTTGGTTTCATGTGGCTCAGTGGACCTGTTTGAGTAGATTTCAAATACACCCAGTCAAATCCATATCACGTCCTTTTCCGGCAGGTGGTGAGACCCTGATGGACAAGATCCGCAAGGCTACTGAGTTTGTGGCCAGTGCCGTCCTGCCCCCGATGGAACACCAGGGTATCCGACTCCATGACAACCACTACCGGGCGGTGGTGGCGCCTTCGGGCCCCGTAGAGGTGGCAGTGCCAGCATGTGCCTACACTGTGCCTCCTCACAGACCCAAAGGTGTTTTTAAATCAGCTGTTATATTGATTAGATCGTTAGGCTTTTATTACATAGTTGTTACATATGTTTGACAGGACTGAAAGCCTTCTTCGCCTGTACTTCTCTCAGAATCCTGGCCTGTTCCCTCTCTCTCTTCCCCTACTCTTAGTTTCCCAGCGGTGTCCAGGGCAGGTGGGTGGGGGCTGGGAGGAGATTGACAGCAGCCATAGCTCCTCCCACAACTCCTGTCAGGAGACTGCAGACCATTACCAGGTCTCGGGGGGCGGTAGCAGCAATTCGGGTGGCACCGGTAGCCAATCGGGAGCCAGTAGGGAGAGCTCCGGAGACCTATCAGAACGGTGGAAATATTACATGATATAAAAAGTCTTTACCAGCAAAATACTAAATGAGTCAACCATGCTGAGTCTCCCTCTCTCTCCCTCCATCCACCTGTCTCTGTCAGGGTGGAGGCTATGCAGTTAGGGGACTGTGGGCAGGAGATGGCGCTGATCAGAAGGATGACTGAGGGCTCCAAGGTCTTCCTGTCCAGAGAGGAGAACCAGCACTTCATCAAGGAGTCAGTACAGACCAATAGGTTGCATGTTATTAGAGCATTGGCTTCGACCTTTGTTCCAGTCTGCCTTCACCTTGATTTTTGTCCAGTGTTTTTTGGGATGTTTTAATTCCCTCCCATCTGTCCCCAGGTGTTCCACTCTGAACTGTGAGGTGGTGGTGGAGCTGCTGTCTCGCAGACTGCAGGAAACGTCACAGACTGCCCAGATGGTACAGTCAATATATATGTGTCTTGAAGGTGCTGCTATTTTGAACAGGTTTCTCTTGAAAAATAAACATCAAATCTCAAATATGTGTGAATGTGCTGCTTCCCTCCTTCCCACCAGAGGGCGCTGTGTGCTGTGGCCTGTCTCATGACCTCTGATCTGCTGTCTCTGGAGCAAATCTTCGGGGTGACCCAGAGGAGGCTGGTCCAGCTGAGTGAGGGACCTCCAGGGCCTGTAGCCAACAAGACCATCAAGGTAACACATAATCTAGTTATTACCTTTTAAAGCTGCAATATGTACGTTTTTGGGCGACCAAACCAAATTCAAATAGAAATGAGTTAAAGATCTTTCATTCCCATTGAAAGCAAGTCTACGAAGCGGTAAATCTGTTGTGTGTGCTATTTCTATGCTTTCCGTTCTTACGTTTTGTTTTTGCGTCTTTTTTACTTCCGGTTTCACACCTGCTCGTCGTACATCTCATTCCAAAATCATGGGCACTAATATGGAGTTGGTCTCCCCCCTTTGCTGCTATAACATCCTCCATTCTTCTGAGAAGGGGCGGCAGGGTAGCCTAGTGGTTAGAGCGTTGGACTAGTAATCGGAAAGTTGCAAGTTCAAATCCCCGAGCTGACAAGGTACAAATCTGTCGTTCTGCCCCTGAACTGTTCCGAGGCCGTCATTGAAAATAAGAATTTGTTCTTAACTGACTTGCCTAGTTAAATAAAGGTAAAAAATAAAAATAAATAGAAAGAAGCCTTTCCACAAAATATTGCAACATTGCTGGAACAAGGGGCCTAGCCCGAACCATGAAAAACAGCCCCAGACCATTATTCCTCCTCCACCAAACCCAGATTCATCTGTCGGACTGCCAGATGGTGAAGTGTGATTCATTACTCCAGAGAATGCATTTCCACTGATCCAGAGTCCAATGGTGGCAAGCTTTACACCATTCTAGCCCACGCTTGTCATTGCACATGGTGATCTTAGGCTTGTGTGAAGCTCCTGACGAACAGTTATTGTGTTGACGTTGCTTCCAGAGGCAGTTTTGAACTCAGTAGTGAGTGTTGCAACCGAGGACAGGCGACTTTTAACGCTTCAGCACTTGTGGTTCCGTTCTTTGAGCTTGTGTGGCCTAGCACTTGCGGCTGAGCCATTGTTGCTCCTAGACGTTTCCACATCACAATAACAGCACTTACAGTTGACCGGAGCAGTTCTAGCAGGGCAGAAATTTGACGAACTGACTTGTTGAAAAGGTGTCATCCTATGATGGTGCCACATTGAAAGTCACTGAGCTCTTTAGTAAGGCCATTCTACTGACAATGTTTGTCTATGGAAATTGCATGGCTGTGTGCTCGATTTTATACACATTTCAGCAACGGGTGTGGCTGAAATAGCCAAATCCACTCATTTGAAGGGGTGTCCACATACTTTTGGTGATGTACTGTATGTAAGTGGGAGAACTCGGAAGGACAGGAATTGCCTGCCAAGGAATTTGTCTTCAATTATTATGCATGGTGCCAGTGGCCCCCGATGTTGCTATGGGGACTCTTAGGGAATAATCAAGAGGAAACTGAGTGTGGACTAGAAATGACTTGGACCATAGATTTATCTATTCTAACCAGTGAAGTCATCCTCTAAAATCTTATCAAAATACTTACTTCTGAATATCTTGTTCTCCTCAGGCTGCAGTTTATGGGAAGTGTGTGACTGCTTCCACCACAGGCAGACAGGAGCTGAGAAAGGACCTGTGTGTTAGTTTGATGCTCTGAAGGCTTGCCGTGCGGTAGCAGAGAAAAAAGTCTATAACCTGGGTGACTGGAGTCTTTGACAATTTTATGGGCTTTCCTCTGACACCACCTATTGTATAGGTCCTGGATGGCAGGAAGCTTGGCCCCAGTGATGTACTGGGCCATTCGCACTACCCTCTGTAGCGCCTTACGGTCAGAATCCGAGCAGTTGCCATACCAGGCAGTGATGCAACCGGTCAGGATGCTCTCGATGTTGCAGCTGTAGAACCTTTTGAGGACCTTGGGGCCCTAGCCAAATCTTTTCATTCTTCTGAGGGGGAAAAGGTGTTGTCGTGCCCTCTTCACGACTGTCTTGGTGTGTTTGGACCATGATAGTTCATTGCTGATGTGGACACCAAGGAACTTGAAACTCAGCTTACATGGAACAATGATTCTCTACACTATATTGCTTGTTTTGTCACAAACTGAAATGAAGCGAACTATTAGAATTTTAGCAACCAGGGAATGGCAGGGTGATTTCTGCATATTGAACCTTTAATAATAAGCAAACACCAGAGAGGCAGAGTGTGATGAGCCTGGGTGTTATAATCGAAGATGATGATCTACGATGGTTGACTCTTGGTATATACACTATGTAGTTTTGCATTGTAAAATAGGATGGTTTTGCCTTCCAGATCCTTCGTCAGTTTAAGGCTTTGATGGGCGGGCCAATCATTGGTGCCGGATGTGATGCAGCCAATGGTGTTCCTCTATCCTCCTCGGACCAGCCCCCCACTCCCACAAGTCCCGCACTGCTACTGCCAACACGCCCAGGTGACATCACGGTCTTTAACCATCACAGAGGGAGAGACCCTGAGACTGAGCAGTCACCTGGGGGGCAAGCTCAACCCCCTCCCCTGCCTGACCTGGGCTGGGCCCAAAGGGGTACATCTGAGAGGTTACTAAATCTCAACCTTGATGATGAGAGAGGGTCTGCTAATCAGGATGAAGAGTTCATGGACAGTCAGATTGGGTTTAGGACTGGTGAGACCCAGCTCACCTCAAATGTTATAGTTAAAGACTCAGAGCTCCAGACAGAGAAGGACCCATTCCGAGTCACGGACCCCCAGATCGAGCAGCCCTGTGGGGGTAGACTGTCTTTGTTCAGTGGCATGGAGCTGGTGGCCAGAGGGACGTCTGTGTGTCCATCAACCCTTACAGAGAGGAATGGAGATCTGCAGCTTCAGGTGGAAAAGAGAGACGGGAGGGAGTGTCTGAGTGTTACCCCTACAAACACACCGCTACTCTGTGTCGATGACAGCGATACAACGCCTACGTACGACCTCACTTCCACCAGCAGACAATCAGCCTTCTCTTTCCTTAACCTCTGATCTCCAACACAGAACAGGAATGTTTAGGATCATGCGGGCACCATAGGCATCTCTGCTCTGAAAACATGACTACAATTTGTCAGGGGTGCCCAGCTCCCAGTCCTGAAGGTATGCAATGTTCGCTGTGAGTTGTTATATTAACTTAATTTCCATAATAATCCCCAGAGGTAAAAACTCTACACAGTATGCCTGGAGTATGTTCAGTTTGCAGTTATGTTTAACAAATGTGAGGTCATTTTCGAGCTAGTTAATGGTTACTTTGACTCAGGATTTTGCACTACAATGATTTTATGTTAGAGTAATCCACTTGGGCACACACTGATTGAATCAACATTGTTTCCACGTCATTTCAATTAAATGACTTTGAGCCAACGTGGAATAGATGTTGAATTGACATCTGTGCCCAGTGGGATGTGTCTTCCGCTCTTCTCTGGCACTAGGTGCCCTTCTTACTACCTTAAATATAAACATTGAGTGTTATTTCACAAGTGTGTTTTATTTCTACTCTTGATTCACATTCAATAGGAATGGGACTGGTTGTAGATTGCATGAACGATTTGCCAAAACCTCAGTGAAATATAATGAATTAATGTTTGACGAGGAGTTGTCCTTCTCTATGACCTGTCTGTTGGTCAGAGCGCTACAGTATACGACAGATTGAAAGCATATTGGTACATTCAGTGGTGATACTGTGTCTATTTCAACTAAAGCCATGCTGTTGCACCACTGTGTGACTAGAATAAAACCTGCTGTTTGTTGCAGCACTAAGTAGAAGAAAGGCCTTTCATGGTGGGCCATTACATAACATTAGCAGCACCCCGCCCTACAGGCGTTAAATAAATGGATCTGATTCACTGCAATTCCTCCCTTGTCAGAAATGTGTTATCTGTTCAGTAGTTTTTTGGTCTCTGGATATGCCACTAGGGCTGCGTTTACACAGGCAGCCCGATTCTGATCCTTTTTCACTAATTGGTCTTTTGAGCAATCACACCAGCTCTGAAAAATATCTGAAAATATCAGATTTGAGCTGCCTGTATAAACACAGCCTAATATTCAACTCCTCATGGGACCATGGCACTGCAATGTTTTGAATCAAATGTCCCCCTCTCCAGTGTGGGCTGACTAATCTACCAGCTCACATTTGTTGCATGTGTTTTAAATTGGATTGAAAACATTGGGGGCAGGGAAAAGTCAGATCATAGAAGTTAGGTAATCTAGTGGGTCTTTCAGTCAGCAGGGAGTTGTCTCATATGTGGTTCAGCTTTGCTATGTGCCCGGAGGGGGCCCATGTTAGAACAAAAACACATTCCTGCACTACAAGAATAACAGGTATGTCACTATGGAAAAGTGCCCATGGGACATCACAACTCTGACATCACCTCATTGAAGATTACATTTAAAAGGTTTAGGGTCAGGATGTCCCAAGGATACCATATAACATTAACCATGTCACTATATTGGCAGGGGGTGTCAAACTCCGTGGAGGTCCGAGTGTCTGCTGGTCTGTTACTTCCTTTCAGTTATTGTCAAACGAAGACTTAGGACCTCCCCTCACCTGGTTGTCAAACTAATCAATTAAGACCTAGATAACCAGGTGGAGGGGAGGTCCTAACTAATCAATTACCTTAATCATTCAAGTACAAGAGAGGAGTGAAAACCCACAGACATTGAAGTCTCTGGAATGAGTTTGACACCTGTGATAGTGCACCATTTCAGATGCAGATATTCTTTGCCGATGGACCGAACTGTCAAAATTGTCTATGTACTCAATCACTGCCCAGCGGGGTCTGAGTCACTATACCTGGAGTCCAACACAGAGTCCTTTATACTTGAGTCCCAGGTCACTTGGCAGTGCTAAAAGCTGCGGTCCAACAATCTTTAAAGTAATTCTTCATCAGGTAGAAAGCTAAGTAAGGCTAGACTGCTAGTACAGTAACTATGTAACATTTGCTGTTGTAGCTAGCATGTTGAATCATGCAAGAGAGAGAGAGACTGACAGTCATCACTGGTCGAGTCATGAAAGTCGTGACTTAAGTCCTAGTCAAAATGCCTCCGTTTAAAAGAGTATTTCCATAAGGGAAAACATTTATTTAGTAAAACAATGTTCTATTTATTCACTCATCTTGGATGCATGTCATAGTAGTTTTATAGGGAGCAAACCAACTGAAATAAGACAGGGTAAATATCAATCAAATCCAATTTATTGCAACCTCCCTGGGCAGAATACTGCAACAGATGTTCCCAAAAGGCAAGAGTATTCAGAGGTTGTTGATTATGTGCTTCACAACTTTGTGTCACTCAGCCAGCCATAGCTATGGAAACACAAATTCCCTAGAATAACACTAGTGCCTTCACCCCAAAAAAGGCTGGGATTAGGACCTAGTCCTGATGGAAAAACAGCATGACTGGACTTCACTGTAAAGTAAACCCAACAGGCTGTGGTTCTAGAGGGGGGTGGAGACGATGGTGGGTAGCTCCCCAACAGGCGGAGGGTTGTACTTCTCCACTCTCATCAGTCGACGTAGGATGTCGTCTCTGTCCTTTGGCCAGGTGTAGACTAGAGTGTTCTGGAGCCAGGCAGGAACATGGCACTGAGACAGACAGAATACCTGTTTATACCTGGTTCTAACATGCAGTCTTTGTCCTGATCTTGTCCACATTCTGATTGTGCCCACATTTTTAGATAGGTGTAGACGATTAAAAGAAGCATCTGATTGTGATCAGATCTTCCTGCCCACCTCTGGAGGTAGTCAGGCACGCATTGTGTCTGGATATTGTACAAGTGTAAACGGATCTGAACAGTGAATCCATTTAAATCATAATTTCCCACCCTCTAATACCATTGACAGCTGTCACCATTGACTTGTGGCATCAATGTGTCTTAAAATAAATCATACATATTAATTTTAAACAATATCTGTCATATAATTTGCATACAGGGAGGGACCAGGAAATCTGGTCACAATGCAGACACAGTGTACAGAAAAGACACATTAATAGCACATGTGGACACATCTGAAAAAGTGGGTACAATCGTTTTGCTGAGGGGGGGACGGATCATAATAATGGCTGGAATGGAGTAAATGGAATGCTATCAAACACATAGAATTCATGTGTTTGATACCATTCATTCCGTTCCAGCCATTACTATGAGCCCGTCCTCCCCAATTAAGGTGCCACCAACCTCCAGTGGTGTTAGCACAAGGTATAAATGGGCTAGAGGGGGAGAGGCTGCTAGAAAGAGGCCATTGATCTTACTGAATTCAGTAAATAAGAGCTATTGTCTTTCAGTTTCCTAGTAAAGTGTTTTAGTGCTTAAAAAAACAACATTAATTTCCACATAAATCCAATACCTTTTTAGCTCCTGGAAACAGTATGGGAATGAATCTGAAGTTCTGGCATCCATTCTGAATGAACTCATTCTGCAGCTGTAACATAGTCAAACTTTCATATCCCTTTCTAGAAGTGAAGCATGAAATCGATGAAAACATTATTTTTGATAGATTATCATTAGGTTTCTTTATGGACTGCCATAAGCTCACCTGCTTATAGATATAGACTGTGTGTAACATCCTCTCGTCTTTCTCCATATAGATATTAGCCCCCGTTACGGTCTCATGATACTTGGGACTGATAACAATGATGATAAGGTAATATTTCTGAGAAGGTAAAGATAGAAAGGATTAGCCCTCAGCCACTTCATGTTGACACATGCTAACTTGACTTCATTTGTGATGTAACATAGCATTGATTAAAAGGTTAAGAAGCATTTCTACCATCTTGTCAAAGTCATCTGAGGTTGAATCAGCCATTTTACCTCGTTGATGTATTTTTCCATGAAGTCAATGGCGCTAATACTTATGAGCTGCTGCTCAAATACATCCACCTGAAACCACACAGGAAGAGAAACAGCACTAATATACTACTATATCAGTAAATGGCAAGTGAAATTCTTTGATTCTGAACTGTAAAAAGTGATGAGGAATAAAGTAACCTTACACTAGTGTCAAAGCCGTTGTGACGCAGTAGGGAAACAAAGTTCATGGTCTCTTTAAAATGGTTGTCGCTGTCTCTCTCATAGGTGACAAAGACCTTTCCTAAAATAAACAAATAACATGTTATTCAATAGCACTGTGTGCTGTTAAATAGCACACAGTATGGACCAACAGAAACAAGTGTGTAATCACTCGTATTTGTATAATAGCACAAACACTTTACATTTGTGTCATTTAGCAGATGCTCCTATCCAGAGCGACTTACAGTTAGTCACATTCATCTTAAGGTAGCTAGGTGAGACAACCACATATCACAATCATAGTAATAAAAATGTTCCTTAATAAAGTAACTATCTGCAAAGTCAGTGCTAGTAAGAAGACAACAAATTCCATGTTGATACTATTGGCAGTTTTGGTCTACCATACTCTGTACAGCACTTACTTTGCTCCAATGACAGCTGTGTACTACTCCCTGGTCTGTCACTTTGTCTGTGTTGGGGGACAAAGCTCTCACTGTGATGGGAGAGACAAGCCAAATCATAGTGCCAGTCAAGAACTTGACAATGTAACTTACATTAAGCGTAATTTATATTTACATTTTTGTCATTTAGCAGATGCTTTTGTCCAGAGCCAGTTACAGTAGTGAGTGGATTCATTTTTGTACTTTTTCCCGTACTGGTCCCCGTGGGAATCAAACCCACAGCCCTGGTGTTGTAAGTGCCATGCTCTAACTGAGCCAATACTTCATGTATCTCTCGTGGGGAAATTGTCCAGGCAATCATTGGCCTTTTAGATATGAGTTCCCACTTTCTGTTTGGTTGCTTGGAACCCTTGTCTATTGGTCTGTACTAAACCAATACCTATGATGTGTGTTCACCAGTGGAGGCTGGTGGGAGGTGCTATGGGAGGACAGGCTCATTGTGATGGATGGAATGGAATGAGTCAAACGTGTGGTTTCCATATGTTTGACGTGTTTCATACCATTCCATTAATTCCATTCTTTACAATGAGCCTGTCCTCCTATAGCTCCACCCTCCAGCCTCCTGTGGTGTCCACCTTATAGCTAACGCTGTGTTACGGCCTGTACTGTTTGTGTACGACTTCAGTGGCATGCAGAGTCCGGAACCGAAAACGTTATTATTAAAAGAAGCACATGCCTGTTCCAATGGAAATAGAGTATATTACATGTAATTGACAAAATTAGATTGTCAGAACTCTTCTCTGTCAAAGAATTTTCTCTGTCGAAGAATTTACAGTATGCATTCCTTAAATCATCCTCTTCAAATGGCTTGATATTGTTGCAGAGGTCATCGTTTACACAAGACAGTTTTTAAAATGTAACCAAGGAAGTAAAACATTGAGGGGAAGTTGTAACATCAGAGCCCGTCTAACATTTCCTCATCTCCCACCCCTTCTAATGCCACCTTCCCCGATGCTTCTCCCTCTTTTTCCCCTGCCCCGCTACAAAATTTCTCCCTGCAGGCAGTCACTGAGTTGGAGTTCCTAAAGGAGCTCCTTAAACTTGACCCCCCTCAAAAAACATCTGGGTCAGATGGTTTAGACCTTTTCTTCTTTAAGGTTGTTGCCCCTATCATCGCCAAGCCTGTCTCCTTTCTGGGGAGGTTCCCTTTGCTTAGAAGGCAGCCACAGTTTGTACTTTATTTAAAGGGGGAGATCAAGCTGATCCTAACTGTCATAGGCGTATTTCTATTTTCCCCTGGTTATCAAAAGTATTGGAAAAACTTGTCAATAATCAACTGACTGGTTTTCTTAATGTCTATAGTATTCTCTCTGGTACACAATCTGGTTTCTGCTCAGGTTATGGATGTGTCACTGCAACCTTAAAAGGTCCTCAATGATGTCACCATTGCCCTTGATTCTAAGCAATATTGTGTGGCTATTTTTATTGACTTGGCCAAAGCTTTTGATACGGTAGACCATTCCATTCTTGTAGGCCGGCTAAGGAGCATTGGTGTCTCTGAGGGATCTTTGGCCTGGTTTGCTAACTATCTCTCTCAAAGAGTGCAGTGTATAAAGTCAGAAAACCTGCTGTCTCAGCCAGTGCCTGTCACCAAGGCTCGATCCTAGGCCCCACGCCCTTCTCAATTTACATCAACAACATAGCTCAGGCAGTAGGAAGCTCTCTCATCCATTTATACACAGATGATAGTTTTATACTCAGCTGGCCCTTCTCTGGATGTTGTGTTAAACGCTCTACAACAAAGCTTTCTTAGTGTCCAACAAGCTTCCTCTGCCCTTAACCTTGTTCTGAACACCTCCAAAACAAAGGTCATGTGGTTTGGTAAGAATAATGCCCCTCTCCCCACAAGTGTGATTACTACCTCTGAGGGTTTAGAGCTTGAGGTAGTCACCTCAAACAAGTACTTGGGAGTATGGCTGGATGGTACACTGTACATCTCTCAGCACATATCAAAGCTGCAGGCTAAAGTTAAATCTCTTTCACTTCAGCTACAAAACTAACCCTGATTCAGATGACCATCCTACCCATACTAGATTACAGAGACATAATTTATAGATCGGCAGGTAAGGGTGCTCTCGAGCGGATAGATGTTCTTTACCATTCGGCAATCAGATTTGCCACCTTTGCTCCTTGTAGTGGACATCACTGCACTCTATACTCCTTTGTAAACTGGTCATCTCTGTAAACCCACTGCAAGACCCACTGGTTGATGCTTATTTATAAAACCCTCTTAGACCTCACTCCCCCCTACCGGAGTTATCTACTGCAGCCCTCATACAACACCCGTTCTGCCACATTCTGTTAAAGGTCCCAATAGCACACACATCCCTGGGTCGCTTCTCTTTTCAGTTCGCTGCAGCTAGTGACTGGAACGAGCTGCAACAAACACTCAAACTGGGCAGTTTTATCTCAATCTCTTCATTCGAAGACTCAATCATGGACACTCTTGACAGTTGTGGCTGCTTTGTGTGATGTATTGTTGTCTCTACCTTCTTGCCTTTTGTGCTGTTGTCTGTGCCCAATAATATTGGTACCATGTTTTGTGCTGCTACCATGTTTTTTTATGTTGTGTTGCTATCATGTTGTGTTGTCATGTGTTGCTGCCTTGCTATATTTATATTGTATTCGTTGTATTTATTTTTATTTTTAATCCCAGGCCCCCGTCCCCGCAGGAGGCCTTTTGGTAGGCCTTCATTGTAAAAAAAAAAAAAAAATGTAAAAGATGGGTTAGTTTGACAACTCACCTTTGAGTGGTGCCAGCTGCATCTTGATGTCTGCAGTGGTCCGGACCTGATGACACCAATATATATGTATATTTATTTAAAAAAATAGTACCAGTCAAAAGTTTGGACACACCTACTCATTCAAGGGGTTTTACATTGTAGAATAATAGTGAAGACAAACTATGAAATAACACATCACAATATATTTTATATCTGACATTCTTTCAAAGTAGCCTCCCTTTGCACACCATTTGCATTCTCTCAATAAGCTTCATGAGGTAGTCACCTGGAATGCATTTCAATTAACAGCTGTGCCTTGTTAAAAGTTAATTTGTGGAATTTCTTTGCTTCTTAATACGTTTGAGCCAATCCGTTGTGTTGTGACAAGGTAGGGTTAGTATACAGAAGATAAATCAAATCAAAGTTTGTCACGTGCGCCAAATACAACAGGTGTAGTAGACCTTAGTGAAATGCTTACTTACAGGCTCTAACCAATAGTGCGGAGGAAAAAAAGTATGTCTGTGTGTGTGTTGGTAAGTAAAGAAATAAAACAACAAAAAGACATTTGAAAATAAGAGTAGCAAGGCTATATACAGACATCGGTTAGTCAGGCTTATTGAGGTAGTATGTACATGCATAGTCACTTTAACAATACATTCATATGAGATAAACAGAGAGTAGCAGCAGCGTAAAAGAGTTTTTACCAAATAGGGCTAAGTCCATATTATGGCATGAACAGCTGAATTAAGCAAAGAGAAACAACAGTCCATCATTAGTTTAAGACATGATGGTCAGTCAATCAGGAAAATGTCAAGAACTTTGAAAGTATCTTCAAGTGCAGTCGCAAAAAAACATCAAGCGCGATGATGAAACTGGCTCTCATGAGGACCCCACAGGAAAGGAAGACCCAGAGTTACCTCTGCTGCAGAGGATAAGTTCATTAGTTACCAGCCTTAGAAATTGCATTCCAAAAACAATGCTTCAGAGTTTAAGTTACAGACGTCAACATCAACTGTTCAGGGAAGACGGTCTACAATCAGGACTTCATGGTCGAATTGCTGTAAAGAAACCACTACCACAGGACACCAATAATAAGAATCAACTTGCTTGTGCCAAGAAACACGAGCAATGGACAATAGACTGTCCATTCCTTTGGTCTGATGAGTCCAAATTTTTGGTTCCAACTGCTGTGTCTTTGTGAGATGCCACCATGAAGCATGGAGAAGGAGGTGGTGTGATGGTGCTTTGCTGGTGACACTGTCTGTGATTGATTTAGAATTCAAGGCACACTTCACCAGCATGGCTACCACAGCATTCTGCAGCGATACGCCATCCCATCTGGTTTGCGCTTATTGAGACTATCATTTGTTTTTCAACAGGACAGTGACTCAACACACCTCCAGGCTGTGTAAGGGCTATTTGACCAAGGAGAGTGATGGAGTTTTGCATCAGATGACCTGGCCTCCACCGCAGAGTGAAGGAAAAGCCACCAACAAGTGCTCAGCATATGTGGGAACTCCTTCAAAACTGTTGGAAAAGCATTCCAGGTGAAGTTGGTTGAGAGAATGCTATGAGTGTTGCAAAGCTGTCATCAAGGCAAAGGGTGGCTACTTTGAACAATTTAAAATATATTTTGATTTGTTTTACACTTTTTTTGGTTGCTACATGATTCCATATGTGTTATTTCACAAATTTGTTGTCTTCACTTATTCTACAATGTAGAAAATAGTAAATATAAAAGATTATTGTTGCTCCTTAATAATTTGTTATATTTCGATTTCTTTTCTCCTTAAAACTGCATTGTTGGTTAAGGGCTTCTAAGTAAGCATTTCACTGTAATTTCTACACCTGTTGTATTCGGCGCATGTGACAAATACAATTTCATATTGACCAGTGGAGGCTCATCAATAGTAAAAATAAAGAAAAACCCTTGAATGAGTAGGTGTCCAAACTTTTGATTGGTACTCATTTTTTAAATGCTTACACACACACACACACACACACAGTAACAAACACATATATAGGAACAAATACATACAAAGAGTATCATTTTAATTGTCATTAGCTAGGTTTCCATCCAATTGATGACAAACTTCCATGGGAATATTCTAAAACCCACATAAAACAATAACAGCATTTTCCCACCAGTGTTTCCATCAAATTGACTTGTTTGCGGATAAAAGGCTGTGCGTGATGACGTAGTGCACATGAAAGTAACTTTTGCGGTTCAATTCTCATGTACCGAATAAAGTACAAGTTAAATAGGTTTCCATCTCTACTAATGGTTTTGTCACAATTTTTGGCGGGTTATATAGCGAATGTGCACACTCTGGTCTTGGCACATGCACTCTAGGCAACAACTCGCAGATACAGTGCAGGTATGGACTACATGATGAGATTATTATGGGCAAAAGAGCAAGGTTATTGTTATTTGTCAAACGGCAGGAAAGCATCGATGAGCTTGTCACCAGAAACTCTTAATGGAAAGGAGAATCAAGCTCATCACCTTCACCACCCTGTGAAGTTCATCATAATTTATTTAATCTGTAGCGGGGACTCGTAGTGGGAGGACCACACACCATGTCAACGCGTGACTCCAAGTTTACTTCGATATGTGCAAATATTGATCTAATAGCCAGCATAAGGCGCCTCCCATCACTATTTCTTGCATTATACATTTTTACCGACTCAAAAAGATCCCACCTTGTCTAGCGTATTTCATTTTGTCGACATTTGGAAAGTTTACCGTCAAATGTTCTGTTTCCATCAGGCCTGTCATGACATTTTTATCTGACATGTACTTTACTCACGTAAAAAAAGGTTGGATGGGAACCTGTTTATAGACAGAATATGTTGCTGCATGCACTGTGGATGATCTAACATTTTAGGAGGTGGAAGGCCAAAATAGGAGTGCCTCTGAGGAATAGGATGCCACATATGGCCTGGGATGCTTGTGACATACACTAAGTGTACAAAACATTAAGAACACCTGCTCTTTCCATGACATAGTTTTCACCTGGATTATCCTGGTCAGTCTATGATCCCTTATTAATGTCACCTTTTAAATCCACTTCAAGTGGGAGACGGGTTAAAGAGGTATTTTTTAAGCCTAGAGATGTGTGCCATTTAGAGGATGAATGGGCAAGACAGCAGGGTATGGTAGTAGGTGCCAGGCGCACTGGTTTGTGTCAAGAACTGCAACACTGCTGTTTTTTTTTTCAAGCTCAACAGTTTCCCGTGTGTATCAAGAACGGTCCACCACCCAAAGGACATCCAGCCAACTTGACACAACTGTGGGACGCACTGGAGTCAACATGGGTCAGCATTCCTGTGGAATACTTTAGACACCTTGCAGCGTCCATGGCCCGACAAATTGAAGCTGTTCAGAGGGCGAAAGGGGGGTGCAACTCAATATACTAAATATAGTTTTACATACACACCCACCCCCCTATATGACTGGGACTGGAACTCACCATAGTAGGGTGGACGGTAACTTGGCCTTGGAATGAGCTGTAGGACAGGGCCCATTCCGAGCCCCTGTGCAGGGCACTGTGCACAGCAGACCGGGCCCTGAGTTGGGTAGGGGTACGGGGGAAGGAAAGGGTAGCGGAGAGCAGCCTCTGGTGGGCAGGAGAGCAGAGAGTACGGCTGCTCCAGGCTACTGATGCTGGGGCTGTATCGCCCAGGGAGTGAGTGGTGGGATTTACCCTGGTCATGACAGCCCTCCTCTACTGGGCAACTGGCAAAGTCTGCACAGTGTGGGTATGAGTAGGATGGCAGGCTGTCCGGGTATTGCCCTCCAGTGTGTCCGTCGCTGCTGTTGGCAAAGCTGGATTTCGGCCAGGCGTACCTCTGGTGGTCCAGGGCACTCAGACACATCTCTTCCTGTCCGGGGTAGGGTGTCTGGGGGCTGTAGCCAGCACATAGTCCCTGGGGTGGCCAGTTTGGGCTGGATCTTGACGGTGGTTCTTCTTGGCTGCCGTGTGGCTCTCTATTGGCCATCCTGCTCTGGTTGAGGACTTCTGGATAATTGAGTTGACTATGGGGTCTTAAGTGTAGGGCACTAGATATGGATACGTCACTCATTGTCTCATCATTCTCCTCACACTGACTGTGACTGTCCAGCAGGGGAGGGAGTCTACAGAGAGTGAAGAGACAAGTCAGCCAACAGTGTATAACCTGGAACAGGGATGGGCCACTTCGATCATGAGGGGCCGCAGTGGTTCACATGTCTGCGTTCCCACATGAATACAGAGCTGGCCCTAAGTTACATTTTGTTGCCCCCCCATCCCTACCTTGCGGGCAAAACATTTTACTGGCTCCCCTCTTGACAGCAGAGAGAATAAAAGTTTGAGTTAATTTCCTGTAATTCTACTCATTTTGCCATGAGGCGGAGAGAAGATTTGGCAATTTATACTGTAACTCATTTCCTATATATATATAATTCAACACATTTTTGCCATGGGGAGGGAAGAAATATTTGCAGTTTTTAATATGATATCTGAATGACAGTGACTAACAAAATCAATGGGGGCTTCCTGGTCAGTAATATGACCATGATTACTAGAAGTTTAGATAGCTGGAGAGACTAACTTACCAATCTAAAAAATGGTAGCTGACATGGGATAATTGACTGACTGTCAGTGACAGGCATAACAAGTGAAAAGCTACTGATGCACAACCAAATTTCAAAATTGCACCTTGTGAATTCTACCATTCTAACTGGGGCTAGTTGCCCATCCCTGACCTAGAAAGTACTCCATAGTGAGATGCCAGTGAATGACAGCTCTCAAATACAGTGCCTTCAGTTAGTATTCATACCTATTGACTTATTCCACATGTTGTGTTACAGCCTGAATTCAAAATGAATTAAATTGACTGAGTCAATACTTATTATTTAGGCTTGCCATAACAAAAGGGGTTAAATATACTGAACTTTTTTTATTTTTATGCACCATGCACCAATTTCAACGATTTTACTGAGTTACAGTTCGGAAATCAGTCACTTTAAAATAAATAAATTAGGCTCTAATCTATGGATTTCACATGACAGGGCAGGGGTGCAGTCAGTTGGGAAACAGGCCCATCCAATCAGAACTAGTTTTTCTCCACTAAAAGGCTTTATTACAGACAAAAATATGCCTCAGTTTCATCAGCTGTCCGGGTGGCTGGTCTCAGACAATCTCACAGGTGAAGAAGCCAGATGTGGAGGTCCTGGGCTGGCATGGTTACACGTGGTCTGTGGTTGTGAGGCCGGTTGGACATACTGACAAATTCTCTAAAACGACATTGGAGGCTTATGGTAGAGAAATGAACATTCAATCGTCAGGCAACAGCTCTGGTGGCCATTCCTGCAGTCAGCATGCCAATTGCACGCTCTCTCAAAACTTGAGACATCTGTGGCATTGTGTTGTGTGACAAAACTGCACATCTTAGAGTTGCCTTTTATCCCCAGCTCAAGGTGCACCTGTGTAATGATCATGCTGTTTAATCAGCTTATGATATGCCACGTCTGTCCAGTGGATGGATCATCTTGGCAAAGGAGAAATGCTCACTCACAGGGATGTAAACAAATTTGTGTACAAAATGAGAGAAATAATATTTGTGTGTGTATGGAACATGTCTGGGATATTTTATTTCAGCTCATGAAATCAACACTTTACATGTTGTGTTTATGTTTTTGTTCAGTTTACTTATTGACTCGACATTTCAGCTTGACATTTATGATTTTGTGAAAATGACAACAAATGTAATTCTACTTTCACATTATGGGCTAGTGACAAAATCTAAATTAAATACATTTTAAATTCAGTCTGTAACACAACATGTGGAAAAGGTCAAGAGGCGTGAATACTTTCTGAAGGCACTGTGAGAATTATGTGGTGATCTTTATCATCATCAACCGAGTAACTACCACACAACTGTTCAAAGCCTTTGTCTGCACTGTAATTAATAGAAGCCATTTTGCTACAGTAAGCAATGTGTCGTGCGAGCTTCTGAGGCGATTACCTTGGAGATGCACTTTGCAGAGAGGGTAACATCGTTCACTTATTCCAAGGACACCAAAGGATTTCACAAACCTGTCATTAAAATTATTACTGAGACCCCAGCGCAAGAGTTACAGGTCAAACCACAAACAGACTCAAAACAAAAAAGTGTCTAGGCAGCAGGTTTTACAATGCACGCTTGGATATGCAGAACAATATCTTCAGGCTACTGGTGTATCTGGTAAGGCACAGGAACACCTACTTTTCACATCTTGTTTTGTAGCTCAGGAAAAAATAATAGCTAAGAAAAAGTTTAAGTATGAAGTGACTTCTACCTAGGAATATGCTTAGGATTGACTATGAGTATGAATGCTGCATAAATATGATTCGTTTTTTCTGATGTATTAACTTTGACCACATCAACCTAAAACTGACACAAAACAAAGGCAATGTAAAGGAGAAAAACAACTAGATGTTATGCAGTCAAAGAAAGCGAACTTACCTTAGGAATGATTCAAGGTAGGAATGACAGGTTAAAAATGCACGTTTTACTTCTCTTTTTACCAAACTCTACATAACAATTTACATTCCTAACCGGAAGAAATCTGTATTAAGTTCCGACGAGCGCACTGTGCCTTTCGAGACAACGGACTATTCAGGAACAGCCCCGTCCGAGCTACGCAGGTAGACCTTCCTTTCTCCCAAGCCCCGCCCATCCCGCGTTGGAAGTCAAATAAGAGTGTGAAACATATTTGAGATACCAAAACAACACACAACTACATTGTAGGAGCCATTTATCATATTTTGTCTAATATCTATTTAATTCCCAATATTTGCATATGAATACAAACGATGTAAAGTTCAGTTTGCATGTCTGTAGACATACATATAAGATATTGAGGTGTAGACAGTCCATTTTAAAATCAGCACACAAGCTACAAATGTGCTTTACTGCAGGGCCGGTCCATACAGCACTCTACCATGGCTTGGATGGGCAGTCGGGGAAAAGCTGTGTTTATATGACGAAATGTATAGAGCTTTATGTAACATTGACAAACTTGAAAGATGGATTATGAAGAAATCACTCTGCCATTTCCTGTTGGTACAATTTTAAAAGTTCGCATAATTTCATTTTGTTGCAAAACAAAATAAGTGCAAAGAATCTTTGTACCATCTAAACCGCTGTGAAATGTATTTTCAATAACCAAAAATATTGTATTTTCTACTTTTTGAAACTGGTGTACAAAACCGAAAGTAAAATACACAAAAAGGAAATTTAAGAACGGGAAGCATAAAAATAGTGCACATAGAACAGACTTCATAGACTTGCTTTCAATGCGAATGACAAATCTATAACTCATATTTATATGTGCATTTGGTCAGGCCGCCCAAAAAGTTGCATATTGCAGCTTTAACATTGATGTTGAACTGTAAAGATCTTTGACTGAAGATCATTGTGGCATTGTACTCAGCTCAACTCATAATCTGACTTGAGTGACTTGAAAGAGCTCCAGCTGGTTGCAACCTGGACTCAGTGGTAGACGTAACATAGTAAATGGATTTCCTTGACAGTCAAATTAGTATGATATGTTCCGTTTGGTATTGTACATGCACTATATATATATATATATACAAAGGTATGTGGACACCCCTTCAAATGAGTGGATTTGGCCATTTCAGCCACACAATCTCCATAGACAAACATTGGCAGTAGAATGGCCTTACTGAAGAGCTCAGTGACTTAACATGGCACCGTCATACGATGCCACCTTTCCAACAAATCAGTTCGTCAAATGTCAGCCCTGCTAGTGCAGCCCTGGTCCTATAAGTGCACCAAAAATCCTTAAATTTCCATCCCTAACTATAACATTTTCCGACAAGAGAACTGCCAATGGGGGCGGAGTTTCAATCTACTGCAGAGATAGCCTGCAAAGTTCTATCAGACCTATAACTATCCTACCCTGCCATTCTAAGGTCTTCGAAAGCCAAGTTAACAAACAGATCACCGACCATTTCGAATCCCACCGTACCTTCTTTTTATTTATTTTAATACACCTTTATTTAACCAGGTAGGCAAGCTGAGAACAAGTTCTCATTTACAATTGCGACCTGGCCAAGATAAAGCAAAGCAGTTCGACAAATACAACGACACAGAGTTACACATGGAGTAAAACAAACATACAGCCAATAATACAGTAGAAACAAGTCTATATACGATGTGAGCAAATGAGGTGAGATAAGGGAGGTACAGTGCCTTGCGAAAGTATTCGGCCCCCTTGAACTTTGCGAGCTTTTGCCACATTTCAGGCTTCAAACATAAAGATATAAAACTGTATTTTTTTGTGAAGAATCAACAACAAGTGGGACACGATCATGAAGTGGAACGAAATTTATTGGATATTTCAAACTTTTTTAACAAATCAAAAACTGAAAAATTGGGCGTGCAAAATGATTCAGCCCCCTTAAGTTAATACTTTGTAGTGCC
Source organism: Oncorhynchus tshawytscha (assembly GCF_018296145.1). Classification (NCBI taxonomy): domain Eukaryota; kingdom Metazoa; phylum Chordata; class Actinopteri; order Salmoniformes; family Salmonidae; genus Oncorhynchus; species Oncorhynchus tshawytscha. The sequence continues at coordinate 1,600,980 of NC_056455.1, forward strand.
ACCTTTTGCTGCGATTACAGCTGTAAGTTGCTTGGGGTATGTCTCTATCAGTTTTGCACATCGAGAGACTGACATTTTTTCCCATTCTTCCTTGCAAAACAGCTCGAGCTCAGTGAGGTTGGATGGAGAGCATTTGTGAATAGCAGTTTTCAGTTCTTTCCACAGATTCTCGATTGGATTCAGGTCTGGACTTTGACTTGGCCATTCTAACACCTGGATATGTTTATTTTTTAACCATTCCATTGTAGATTTTGCTTTATGTTTTGGATCATTGTCTTGTTGGAAGACAAATCTCTGTCCCAGTCTCAGGTCTTTTGCAGACTCCATCAGGTTTTCTTCCAGAATGGTCCTGTATTTGGCTCCATCCATCTTCCCATCAATTTTAACCAACTTCCCTGTCCCTGCTGAAGAAAAGCAGGCCCAAACCATGATGCTGCCACCACCATGTTTGACAGTGGGGATGGTGTGTGTTCAGGGTGATGAGCTGTGTTGCTTTTACGCCAAACATAACGTTTTGCATTGTTGCCAAAAAGTTACATTTTGGTTTCATCTGACCAGAGCACCTTCTTCCACATGTTTGGTGTGTCTCCCAGGTGGCTTGTGGCAAACTTTAAACAACACTTTTTATGGATATCTTTAAGAAATGGCTTTCTTCTTGCCACTCTTCCATAAAGGCCAGATTTGTGCAATATACGACTGATTGTTGTCCTATGGACAGAGTCTCCCACCTCAGCTGTAGATCTCTGCAGTTCATCCAGAGTGATCATGGGCCTCTTGGCTACATCTCTGATCAGTCTTCTCCTTGTATGAGCTGAAAGTTTAGAGGGACGGCCAGGTCTTGGTAGATTTGCAGTGGTCTGATACTCCTTCCATTTCAATATTATCGCTTGCACAGTGCTCCTTGGGATGTTTAAAGCTTGGGAAATCTTTTTGTATCCAAATCCGGCTTTAAACTTCTTCACAACAGTATCTCGGACCTGCCTGGTGTGTTCCTTGTTCTTCATGATGCTCTCTGCGCTTTTAACGGACCTCTGAGACTATCACAGTGCAGGTGCATTTATACGGAGACTTGATTACACACAGGTGGATTGTATTTATCATCATTAGTCATTTAGGTCAACATTGGATCATTCCGAGATCCTCACTGAACTTCTGGAGAGAGTTTGCTGCACTGAAAGTAAAGGGGCTGAATAATTTTGCACGCCCAATTTTTCAGTTTTTGATTTGTTAAAAAAGTTTGAAATATCCAATAAATGTCATTCCACTTCATGATTGTGTCCCACTTGTTGTTGATTCTTCACAAAAAAATACAGTTTTATATCTTTATGTTTGAAGCCTGAAATGTGGCAAAAAGTCGCAAAGTTCAAGGGGGCCGAATACTTTCGCAAGGCACTGTAAAGGCAAAAAAAGGCCATGGTGGCAAAGTAAATACAATATAGCAAGTAAAACACTGGAATGGTAGATTTACAGTGGAAGAATGTGCAACGTAGAAATAAAAATAATGGGGTGCAAAGGAGCAAAATAAATAAATAAATAAAATAAATACAGTAGGGAAAGAGGTAGTTGTTTGGGCTAAATTATAGGTGGGCTATGTACAGGTGCAGTAATCTGTGAGCTGCTCTGACAGCTGGTGCTTAAAGCTAGTGAGGGAGATAAGTGTTTCCAGTTTCAGAGATTTTTGTAGTTCGTTCCAGTCATTGGCAGCAGAGAACTGGAAGGAGAGGCGGCCAAAGAAATAATTGGTTTTGGGGGTGACAAGAGAGATATACCTGCTGGAGCGCGTGCTACAGGTTGGTGATGCTATGGTGACCAGCGAGCTGAGATAAGGGGGGACTTTACCTAGCAGGGTCTTGTAGATGACATGGAGCCAGTGGGTTTGGCGACGAGTATGAAGTGAGGGCCAGCCAACGAGAGCGTACAAGTCGCAATGGTTGGTAATATATGGGGCTTTGGTGACAAAACGGATGGCACTGTGATAGTCTGCATCCAATTTGTTGAGTAGTGTATTGGAGGTTATTTTGTAAATTACATCACCGAAGGCGAGAATTGGTAGGATGGTCAGTTTTACAAGGGTATGTTTGGCAGCATGAGTGAAGGATGCTTTGTTGCGAAATAGGAAGCCAATTCTAGATTTAACTTTGGATTGGAGATGTTTGATGTGGGTCTGGAAGGAGAGTTTATAGTCTAACCAGACACCTAGGTATTTGTAGTTGTCCACGTATTCTAAGTCAGAGCCGTCCAGAGTAGTGATGTTGGACAGGCGGGCAGGTGCAGGCAGCGATCGGTTGAAGAGCATGCATTTAGTTTTACTTGTATTTAAGAGCAATTGGAGGCCACAGAAGGAGAATTGTATGGCATTGAAGCTTGCCTGGAGGGTTGTTAACACAGTGTCCAAAGAAGGGCCAGAAGTATACAGAATGGTGTCGTCTGCGTATAGGTGGATCAGAGACTCACCAGCAGCAAGAGCGACATCATTGATGTATACAAAGAAGAGAGTCGGTCCAAGAATTGAACCCTGTGGCACCCCCATAGGGACTGCCAGAGGTCCGGACAGCTGACCCTCCGATTTGACACACTGAACTCTATCAGAGAAGTAGTTGGTGAACCAGGCGAGGCAATCATTTGAGAAACCAAGGCTGCCGAGTCTGCCGATGAGGATGTGGTGATTGACAGAGTCGAAGGCCTTGGCCAGATCAATGAATACGGCTGCACAGTAATGTTTCTTATCGATGGCGGTTAAGATTGTTTAGGACCTTGAGCGTGGCTGAGGTGCACCCATGACCAGCTTTGAAACCAGATTGCATAGCAGAGAGGGTATGGTGAGATTCGAAATGGTCGGTTGACTTGGCTTTCGAAGACCTTAGAAAGGCAGGGTAGGATAGATATAGGTCTGTAGCAGTTTGGGTCAAGAGTGTCCCCCCCTTTGAAGAGGGGGATGACCGCAGCTGCTTTCCAATCTTTGGGAATCTCAGATGACACGAAAGAGAGGTTGAACAGGCTAGTAATAGGTGTGGCAACAATTTCGGCAGGTAATTTTTGAAAGAAAGGGTCCAGATTGTCTAGCCCGGCTGATTTGTAGGGGTCCAGATTTTGCAGCTCTTTCAGAACATCAGCTGACTGGATTTGGGAGAAGGAGAAATGAGGAAGGCTTGGGCGAGTTGCTGTGGGGGGTGCAGTGCTGTTGACCGGGGTAGGGGTAGCCAGGTGGAAAGCATGGCCAGCCGTAGAAAAATGCTTATTGAAATTCTCAATTATAGTGGATTTATCAGTGGTGACAGTGTTTCCTATCTTCAGTGCAGTGGGCAGCTGGGAGGGGGTGTTCTTATTTTCCATGGACTTTACAATGTCCCAGAACATTTTTGAGTTAGTATTGCAGGAAGCAAATTTCTGCTTGAAAAAGCTAGCCTTGGCTTTTCTAACTGCCTGTGTATAATGGTTTCTAGCTTCCCTGAAAAGCTGCATATCACGGGGGTTGTTCGATGCTAATGCAGAACGCCATAGGATGTTTTTGTGTTGGTTAAGGGGAGTCAGGTCTGGGGAGAACCAAGGGCTATCTGTTCCTGGTTCTAAATTTCTTGAATGGGGCATGCTTATTTAAGATGGTTAGGAAGGCATTTAAAAAAAATATCCAGGCATCCTCTACTGACGGGATGAGATCAATATCCTTCCAGGATACCCCGGCCAGATCGATTAGAAAGGCCTGCTCGCTGAAGTGTTTCAGGGAGCGTTTGACAGTGATGAGTGGAGGTCGTTTGATCGCTGACCCATTACGGATGCAGGCAATGAGGCAGTGATCGCTGAGATCTTGGTTGAAGACAGCAGAGGTGTATTTAGAGGGCAAGTTGGTTAGGATGATATCTATGAGGGTGTCTGTGTTTACGGCTTTGGGGAGGTACCTGGTAGATTAATTGATCATTTGTGTGAGATTGAGGGCATCAAGCTTAGATTGTAGGATGGCTGGGGTGTTAAGCATGTTCCAGTTTAGGTCGCCTAGCAGCACGAGCTCTGAAGATAGATGGGGGGCAATCAGTTCACATATGGTGTCCAGAGCACAGCTGGGGGCAGAGAGTGGTCTATAGCAGGTGGCAACGGTGAGAGACTTGTTTTTAGAGGTGGATTTTTAAAAGTAGAACTTCAAATTGTTTGGGTACAGACCTGGATAGTAGGACAGAACTCTGCAGGCTATCTTTGCAGTAGAATGAAAATTTCAGAATTTTTGGTGGTCTTCCTAAGCCAGGATTCAGACACAGCTAGAACATCCGGGTTGGCAGAGTGTGCTAAAGCAGTGAATAAAACAAACTTAGGGAGGAGGCTTCTAATGTTAACATGCATGAAACCAAGGCTATTACGGTTACAGAAGTCAACAAAAGAGAGTGCATGGGGAATAGGAGTGGAGCTAGGCACTGCAGGGCCTGGATTCACCTCTACATCACCAGAGGAAAAGAGGAGGAGTAGGATAAGGGTACGGCTAAAAGCAATGAGAATTGGTCGTCTAGAACGTCTGGAATAGAGAGTAAAAGGAGGTTTCTGGGGGATATAAAATAGCTTCAAGGTATAAAGTACAGACAAAGGTATGGTAGGATGTGAATACATTGGAGGTAAACCTAGGTATTGAGTGATGATGAGAGAGATATTGTCTCTAGAAACATTGAAACCAGGAGATGTCATCGCATGTGTGGGTGGTGGAACTAATAGGTTGGATAAGGTATAGTGAGCAGGACTAGAGGCTCAACAGTGAAATAAGCCAATAAACACTAACCAGAACAGCAATGGACAAGGCATATTGTGTCATGTGTCATACATGTCCAGGCCCATCTGAAGTTTGCTAGAGAGCATTTGGATGATCCAGAAGAAGACTGTGAGAATGTCATATGGTCAGATGAAACCAAAATATAACTTTTTGGTAAAAACTCAACTCGTCGTGTTTGGAGGACAAAGAATGCTGAGTTGCATCCAAAGAACACCATACCTACTATGAAGCATGGGGGTGGAAACATCATGCTTTGGGGCTGTTTTTCTGCAAAGGGTCCAGGACGACTGATCTGTGTAAAGGAAAGAATGAATGGGGCCATGTATCGTGAGATTTTGAGTGAAAACCTCCTTCCATCAGCAAGGGCATTGAAGATGAAACGGGGCTGGGTCTTTCAGCATGACAATGATCCCAAACACACCGCCCGGGCAACGAAGGAGTGGCTTCGTAAGAAGCATTTCAAGGTCCTGGAGTGGCATAGCCAGTCTCCAGATCTCAACCCCATAGAAAATCTTTGGAGGGAGTTGAAAGTCTGTGTTGCCCAGCAACAGCCCCAAAACATCACTGCTCTAGAGGAGATCTGCATGGAGGAATGGGCCAAAATACCAGCAACAGTGTGTGAAAACCTTGTGAAGACTTACAGAAAACGTTTGACCTCTGTCATTGCCAACAAAGGGTATATAACAAAGTATTGAGATAAACCTTTTGTTATTGACCAAAAACTTATTTTCCACCATAATTTGCAAATAAATTCATTTTAAAAATCCTACAATGTGATTTTCTGGATTTTTTTTCTTCTAATTTTGTCTGTCATAGTTGAAGTGTACCTATGATGAAAATTACAGGCCTCTCTCATCTTTTTAAGTGGGAGAACTGGCACAATTGGTGGCTGACTAAATACTTTTTTGCCCCACTGTATATATATATTTATATTTCATAAAACGGCATTAGCACTTACCCTTCCAGAAGTACGCCCTGTCCTTGCAGAAACAGCTCCTCAGTTCCTGTTTGAATCATAACACTCAAAGATTCCTCAAACAAAAAAATCTGTTTCACTTTCACTTTAGATTTTGACTTCGCTTTTTCTGATTTATTCGCCATGATATCTTCAATGAAATCGTTGAAAATACAACTACTTCCGGCGCCGACAGAGATGGCCGCCTCGCTTCGCGTTCCTAGGAAACTATGCAGTTTTTTGTTTTTTTACGTGTTATTTCTTACATTAGTACCCCAGGTCATCTTAGGTTTCATTACATACAGTCGAGAAGAACTACTGAATATAAGATCAGCGTCAACTCACCATCAGTACGACCAAGAATATGTTTTTCGCGACGCGGATCCTGTGTTCTGCCTTACAAACAGGACAACAGAGTGGATCCCATGCAGCGACCCAAAAAAACGACTCCGAAAAAGAGGGAAACGAGGCGGTCTTCTGGTCAGACTCCGGAGACGGGCACACCGTGCACCACTCCCTAGCATTCTTCTTGCCAATGTCCAGTCTCTTGACAACAAGGTTGATGAAATCCGAGCAAGGGTAGCATTCCAGAGGGACATCAGAGACTGTAACGTTCTTTGCTTCACGGAAATATGGCTCACTGGAGAGACGCTATCCGAGGCGGTGCAGCCAACGGGTTTCTCCACGCATCGCGCCGACAGAAACAAACATCTTTCTGGTAAGAAGAGGGGCGGGGGCGTATGCCTTATGACTAACGTGACATGGTGTGATGAAAGAAACATACAGGAACTCAAATCCTTCTGTTCACCTGATTTAGAATTCCTCACAATCAAATGTAGACCGCATTATCTACCAAGAGAATTCTCTTCGATTATAATCACAGCCGTATATATCCCCCCCCAAAGCAGACACATCGATGGCTCTGAACGAACTTTATTTAACTCTCTGCAAACTGGAAACGATTTATCCGGAGGCTGCATTCATTGTAGCTGGGGATTTTAACAAGGCTAATCTGAAAACAAGACTCCCTAAATTTTATCAGCATATTGATTGCGCAACCAGGGGTGGAAAGACCTTGGATCATTGTTACTCTAACTTCCGCGACGCATATAAGGACCTGCCCCGCCCCCCTTTCGGAAAAGCTGACCACGACTCCATTTTGTTGATCCCTGCCTACAGACAGAAACTAAAACAAGAGGCTCCCACGCTGAGGTCTGTTCAACGCTGGTCTGACCAAGCTGACTCCACACTCCAAGACTGCTTCCATCACGTGGACTGGGAGATGTTTCGTATTGCGTCAGATATCAGCGTATTCGTCAATGTTGTTTCGGTGTGCGAGTTCATTAGAACGTGCGTTGAAGATGTCATTCCCATAGCAACGATTAAAACATTTTCCTAACCAGAAACCGTGGATTGATGGCAGCATTCGTGTGAAACTGAAAGCGCGAACCACTGCTTTTAATCAGGGCAAGGTGTCTGGTAACATGACTGAATACAAACAGTGCAGCTATTCCCTCCGCAAGGCTATTAAACAAGCTAAGCGTCAGTACAGAGACAAAGTAGAATCTCAATTCAACGGCTCAGACACAAGAGGCATGTGGCAGGGTCTACAGTCAATCACGGACTACAGGAAGAAATCCAGCCCAGTCACGGACCAGGATGTCTTGCTCCCAGGCAGACTAAATCACTTTTTTTGCCCGCTTTGAGGACAATACAGTGCCACTGACACGGCCTGCAATGAAAACATGCGGTCTCTCCTTCACTGCAGCCGAGGTGAGTAAGACATTTAAACGTGTTAACCCTCGCAAGGCTGCAGGCCCAGACGGCATCCCCAGCCGCGCCCTCAGAGCATGCGCAGACCAGCTGGCCGGTGTGTTTACGGACATATTCAATCAATCCCTATACCAGTCTGCTGTTCCCACATGCTTCAAGAGGGCCACCATTGTTCCTGTTCCCAAGAAAGCTAAGGTAACTGAGCTAAACGACTACCGCCCCGTAGCACTCACATCCATCATCATGAAGTGCTTTGAGAGACTAGTCAAGGACCATATCGCCTCCACCCTACCTGACCCTCTAGACCCACTCCAATTTGCTTACCGCCCAAATAGGTCCACAGATGATGCAATCTCAACCACACTGCACACTGCCCTAACCCATCTGGACAAGAGGAATACCTATGTGAGAATGCTGTTCATCGACTACAGCTCGGCATTCAACACCATAGTACCCTCCAAGCTCGTCATCAAGCTCGAGACCCTGGGTCTCGACCCCGCCCTGTGCAACTGGGTACTGGACTTCCTGACGGGCCGCCCCCAGGTGGTGAGGGTAGGCAACAACATCTCCTCCCCGCTGATCCTCAACACTGGGGCCCCACAAGGGTGCGTTCTGAGCCCTCTCCTGTACTCCCTGTTCACCCACGACTGCGTGGCCACGCACGCCTCCAACTCAATCATCAAGTTTGCGGACGACACAACAGTGGTAGGCTTGATTAACAACAACGACGAGACGGCCTACAGGGAGGAGGTGAGGGCCCTCGGAGTGTGGTGTCAGGAAAATAACCTCACACTCAACGTCAACAAAACTAAGGAGATGATTGTGGACTTCAGGAAACAGCAGAGGGAACACCCCCCTATCCACATCGATGGAACAGTAGTGGAGAGGGTAGCAAGTTTTAAGTTCCTCGGCATACACATCACAGACAAACTGAATTGGTCCACTCACACAGACAGCATCGTGAAGAAGGCGCAGCAGCGCCTCTTCAACCTCAGGAGGCTGAAGAAATTTGGCTTGTCACCAAAAGCACTCACAAACTTCTACAGATGCACAATCGAGAGCATCCTGGCGGGCTGTATCACCGCCTGGTACGGCAACTGCTCCGCCCTCAACCGTAAGGCTCTCAGAGGGTAGTGAGGTCTGCACAACGCATCACCGGGGGCAAACTACCTGCCCTCCAGGATACCTACACCACCCGATGTTACAGGAAGGCCATAAAGATCAAGGACATCAACCACCCGAGCCACTGCCTGTTCACCCCGCTATCATCCAGAAGGCGAGGTCAGTACAGGTGCATCAAAGCTGGGACCGAGAGACTGAAAAACAGCTTCTATCTCAAGGCCATCAGACTGTTAAACAGCCACCACTAACATTGAGTGGCTGCTGCCAACACACTGACACTGACTCAACTCCAGCCACTTTAATAATGGGAATTGATGGGAAATGATGTAAATATATCACTAGCCACTTTAAACAATGCTACCTTATATAATGTTACTTACCCTACATTATTCATCTCATATGCATACGTATATACTGTACTCTATATCATCGACTGTATCCTTATGTAATACATGTATCACTAGCCACTTTAACTATGCCACTTTGTTTACATACTCATCTCATATGTATATACTGTACTCGATACCATCTACTGTATCTTGCCTATGCTGCTCTGTACCATCACTCATTCATATATCCTTATGTACATATTCTTTATCCCCTTACACTGTGTATAAGACAGTAGTTTTGGAATTGTTAGTTAGATTACTTGTTGGTTATTACTGCATTGTCGGAACTAGAAGCACAAGCATTTCGCTACACTCGCATTAACATCTGCTAACCATGTGTATGTGACAAATAAAATTTGATTTGATTTGATTTCCGAAATAATGCTGCACGTAACAAGCCTCACAGCAACTCCTCTGATCGTCAAGGCGAGAATGGAGTTCGTTACGCGTGCGATTACAAACAAGGAATGTTGGTCCAACCCAAAACCATTACATACTGGCGTTTACCTCAGCTCATTGGCTATCTACCCAGCTAGATTTCAAGAAGATCAGTGGTCATTGGGCAGAAATAGAGTCCATCAACAAAGCTTCGCTAAAATTATTGGTGCGTAAGGTAGTCTCATTGTCTTCAAATAAGTTCACGTCGGTCAATACTCCCTGAAAAAAAAAAAAGAGGTTTGGCTGTGTTGCAAACATCCAGAGGAATGCACTGAAACCAACCATGACTAGATAAACAATGGTTTACCTGGTGTAATTACGTCGAATGCTCCGTAAAAAAATTGATAGAGATGGAATTCACGGCACAAACGGGTTACAAAATGTTTCGATTTAAGCTATAAAAATGGATTTTATCAAAGAAAACGGCACTTCATTTGATCACTGGGACCCTCGGGAAGAGAAATAAGAGCAAGATATCAGAATGTAAGTCATCATTTTACCTTCAGATGTGAATGTGTACAAACTGTCATGGCGGAAAATGTTTCTGTTGTTGATTGCTCTTCTCAAACAAAAGCATGGTATTTGTTCTCTGTAATAGCTATTTTAAATTGGAAAACGTAGTTTTATAACCAAGATTCTAATCTTTTGAAGGGTGTAAGACACTTGCATTTTCAAGAATGTTTAATGTTACGACGTTGTATTTTTAGTTGTCACTCTGAAATTTCGCCTGATGTTGATCCCTGTACAGGGATCACAGCCATAAGCATCTCCAATCCAAAATTAAATCTAGAATAATGGTCTGGGGCTGTTTTGCAGGGATCGGGCTAGTGTCGGGTTCACCTTGGGGTCATGATAGGGGCTGTACCAAATGTTTGATGTATTATAATAATTGATTATGCTTATGTTGTATTAATAGAAGGGGAGGGGTTATAAGACACCTCCCTCCTTACATTTATAGGGTCCTATACTGCAGATTAACAATATATATTCATTATAATGTTTAATACTGTTCCACAGTATTTCTAGTCTCTGCCTCTTATAAAGAAATGGTCTGGAGGCTGTTATAGCAGTAAAGGGGGGACCAACTCCATATTAATCCCAATGTTGTTGGAATGAGATGTTCAAAGAGCAGGTGTCCACATACATTTGGTCATAGTGTGTAGTGTGTATACAATGCAATTCGTAAAGTATTCAGACCCCTTGACTTTTTCACATTTCGTAACGTTACAGCCTTACTCTAAAATGGATCAAATATTTTTTTCCCCTCAATCTACACACAATACCCCATAATGACAGAGCAAAAACAGGTTTAGACATTTTTGCAAATATATCATTTAAAAAAAAACAGAAATATCTTATTTACATAAGTATTCAGACCCTTTGCTATGAGACTCGAAATTGAGCTCAGGTGAATCCTGTTTCCATTGATCATCCTTGAGCTGTTTCTACAACTTGATTGGAGTCCAAATCCACCTGTGGTAAATTCAAAATGATAAAGAATTGATTTGGAAAGGCTATATATAGTTTAAGTTGGAAGTTTACATACACCTTAGCCAAATACATTTAAGCTCAGTTTCACAATTCCTGACATTTAATCCTAGTAAATTGTTTTAGGTCAGTTAGGATCACCACTTTATTTTAAGAATGTGAAATGTCAGAATAATAGTAGAGAATTATTCCAGCTTTAATTCATTTCATCACAATCCCAGTGGGTCAGAAGTTTACAAACACTCAGTTTTTGGTCGCATTGCCTTTAAATTGTTTAACTTGGGTCAAACGTTTCAGGTAGCCTTCCACAAGCTTCCCACAATAAGTTGGGTGAATGTTGGCCCATTCCTCCTGACAGAGCTGGTGTAACTGAGTCAAGATTTTAGGCCTCCCTGCTCGCACACGCTTTTTCAGTTCTGCCCACAAATGTTCTATAGGGTTGAGGTCAGGGCTTTGTACCTTGACTTTATTGTCCTTAGGCCATTTTGCAAAAACTTTGGAAATATGCTTGGGGTCATTGTCCATTTGGAAGATGCATTTGCGACCAAGCTTTAACTTCCTGACTGATGTCTTGAGATGTTGTTTCAATATATCCACATCATTTTCTTCTCTAATGATGCCATCTATTTTGTCAAGTGCACCAGTCCCACCTGCAGCAAAGCACCCCCACAACATGATGCTGCCACCCCCGTGCTTCACGGTTGGGATGGTGTTCTTCGGCTTGCAAGCCTCCCCCTTTTTCCTCCAAACATAACGATGGTCATTTTGGCCAAACAGTTCTATTTTTGTTTCATCAGACCAGAGGACATTTTTCCAAAAAGTACGATCTTTGTCCCCATGTGCAGTTGCAAACCGTAGTCTGGCTTTTTTATGGCAATTTTGGAGCAGTGGCATCTTCCTTGCTGAGGGGCCTTTCAGGTTATGTCGATATAGGACTCGTTTTACTGTGGATATAGATACTTATGTACTTGTTTCCTCCAGCATCTTCACAATGTCCTTTGCTGTTGTTTTGGGATTGATTTGCACTTTTTGCACCAAAGTATGTTCATCTCTAGGAGACAGAACGCGTCTCCTTCCTGAGCGGTATGACGGCTTCGTGGTCCCTTGGTGTTTATACTTGCGTACTATTGTTTGTACAGATGAGCGTGGTACCTTCAGGCATTTGGAAATTGCTCCCAAGGATGAACCAGAATTGTGGGAGGTCTACACATTTTTTTCTGAGGTCTTAGCTGATTTCTTTTGATTTTCCTATGATGTTAAGCAAAGCCTATCAGAAGCTTCTAAAGCCATGACATCATTTTGCGGAATTTTCCAAGCAGTTTAAAGGCACAGTCAACTTTGTGTATGTAAAACGTCTGACCCACTGGAATTGTAATACAGTGAATTATAAGTGAAATAAGGTCTGTAAACAATTGTTGGAAAAATTACTTGTGTCATACACAAAGTAGATGTCATAACAGACTTGCCAAAACTATAGATTGTTAACAAGAAATTTGTGGAGTGGTTGATAAAGGAGTTAATGACTCCAACCTAAGTGTATGTAAACTTCAACTGTAAGTTCCCACAGTTGACACTGCATGTCAGAGCAAAAACCAAGCCATGAGGTCAAAGGAATTGCCTGTAGAGCTCCAAGACAGGATTGTGTCACAGCATTGATCCGGGGAAGAGTACCAAAAAATGTCTGCTGTATTGAAGCTCACCAAGAACACGGGGGCCTCCATCATTCTTAAATGGAATAAGTTTGGAACCACCAAGACTCTACCTAGACTGCAGCGCCAGCTGTGCCACCAGAGACTCTGGGTTCACGCCCAGGCTCTGTTGTAACCGGCCGCGACCGGGAGGTCCGTGGGGCGACGCACAATTGGCCTAGCGTTGTCCGGGTTAGGGAGGGTTTGGCCGGTAGGGAAATCCTTGTCTCATCGCGCACCAGCGACTCCTGTGGCGGGCCGGGCGCAGTGCGCGCTAACCAAGGTTGCCAGGTGCACGTTGTTTCCTCCGACACATTGGTGCGGCTGGCTTCCGGCGCTGTGTTAAGAAGCAGTGCGGCTTGGTTGGGTTGTGTATCGGAGGACGCATGACTTTCAACCTTCGTCTCTCCTGAGCCCGTACGGGAGTTGTAGCGATGTGACAAGATAGTAGCTACTAAAACAATTGGATACCACAAAATTGCGGAGAAAAGGGGGTAAAAAATAAAATATATATATATATATTTTTAAAGACTCTACCTAGAGCTGTCAGCCCAGCCAAACTGAGCAATCAAGGGAGAAGGGCCTTGGTCAGGGAGGTGACCAAAAACCTGATGGTCACTCTGAACAACTTCCAGAATTCCTCTGTGGAGATGCGAGAACCTTCCAGAAGTACAACCATCTCTAAAGCACCACCAATCTGGCCTTCATGGTAGAGTAGCCAGATGGAAAGCCACTCCTCAGTAAAAAGCACATGACAGCCTGCTTGGAGTTTGCCAAGAGGCACCTAAAGGACTCTCATACCATGAGAAATAAGATTCTCTGGTCTGATGAAACCAAGATTGAACTCTTTGGCCTGAATGCCAAGCGTCACATCTGGAGGAAACCTGGCACCATCCCTACGGTGAAGCATGGTGGTGGCAGTATCATGCTGCGGGGATGTTTTTCAGGGACTGGGAGACTAGTCAGGATCGAGGGAAAGGAGCCAAGTACAGAGAGATCCTTGATGAAAACCTTCTCTAGAGCGCTCAGAACCTCAGACTGAGGCGAAGGTTTACCTTCCAACAGGCCAACGACCTTAAGCACACACACACACTATTTTACCAAATAGGGCTATCTTATGTATACCACCCCTACCTTGTCACAACTGATTGGCTCAAATGCATTAAGAAGGAGCGGCAGGGTAGCCTAGTGGTTAGAGCCTTGGACTAGTAACCAGAAGGTTGCAAGTTCAAATCCCCGAGCTGACAAGGTACAAATCTGTTGTTCTGCCCCTGAACAGGCAGTTAACCCACTGTTCCTAGGCCGTCATTGAAAATAAGAATTTGTTCTTACCTAGTTAAATAAAAGGTAAAATAAGAAAGGAATTCCACCTTTCCAGGTGACTACCTCATGGAGCTGGTTGAGAGAATGCCAATAGTTTCCAAAGCTTAAGGCTACTTTGAAGAATCTCAAATATGTACTATAATTTGTTTAACAGTTTGTGGGTACTACATGATTCAGGTTTGGAAACTATGTGTGTTATTTCAGTTGATGTCTTCACTATTCTACAATGTAGAAAAGAAAGAAAAACCCTTGACTGGTACTGTATACACGCACACACACAAATAGATTATATTTTCACCAGCTGAGTTTTGCACCCCTGTGTCAGTATACCGAACTGTGTCACAAATCACTAATTGGCTGTTAAGTGACCGTTTTCGATGCCATATCAAAAGCCAACCCCACTGTGGTACAGAGCTTCCCGTCTTCCTCATCTCTCCTGCTATTTAGATGCTACTGTCTTCCAGATTTTAGTCAGACTACGAAGGTGATGCTACTAATTGTTTACCTGCACATGCTTTATTATGAACATTGATTGATACCAAGTGTTCTTAGGGCCAACCTGGGGCCTGTTGCACAAAAGTAGAATTAAGACATCCGGGATAAATGACTCAGCTGAGCTCAATGAAGCCAAAACATGTGCGTCCAGGCTTAATTGGTTGCACAAAGACCAAGCCAGGATGAGCAGACACGGATTCATTAAGCCAGGTGAAACCAATCCTGGATAGGTGCGCGCTCACGGCTCACTCAAATAGACCCCGCCACAGATCACAGATTAACTGATTTACCATGGCAACTAGAGCCGCGTACTTTTCCCCGTCGGAAGCACAAATCCTCATGGAGGCATACGAGGAGGTAAAAGATATAATTAAGAAGAAAGGCAACACCGCCACAGTGATAAAGCAAAGAGAAAAAGCGTGGCAAAGTATTGCAGACCGCCTGAATGCGTAAGTAGTGCACAATTACACACTCACCGCTCCGCTGAAACATCACAATTACAATTCAAATATTTAATTCACATCTCCAAAAATGCAGTTGTACTGTAATTATGAAACGGTTAAATTTTTTATTGAAATGCACTGCAGATATGAGTGAAATTGTGTAAAGTAACTCCATCACACTGTATAAAGCTATGATAAATTTTTTGATATTTTTACTGAAAACAAGACAAAAATACCAAGTAATTTTTTGCAGTGTGACTCCATTAAATGTGTGTGTGTGTGTGTGTGTGTGTGTGTGTGTGTGTGTGTGTGTGTGTAGATTAAACATGAACGGGCCAAAACGGACATGGCAGCAGGTCAAAATCAAATACAAGAACATTCTGCAGAATGGTATGGTCCCTGACTAATATTTAACAAAGCACAAGCATATATTGTACCCAGAAGGTGCCTGCTCACACATTGTCTGTACTGTTTTAGCAGTGAAAAAGAATACCCACAGACAAGGCACGGGTGGTGGGTCACCAAAGGCTGACCTTACCCCAGCAGAGGACATGGCCTTGGAGCTAAATAAAGGCAGGCCCGTCTTAGAGGGGATCCCTGGGGGAAAGAGACGAGCATAGGTTCCTCCCAAGATGCCACCCGCTTCATTCAAGGTATGTCCTTCCATCTCTACATGGGATACAACCACATTCATATTGAATCAATTTGGACTGTCTGACTTTGGTTTACCTATTGCCTTGCAGTGTCTGGCAGCACTGTGTTCCTGTTAGAGCCACCAGCACAAGCACCAGATGATGCTGATCCAGTGAGTACTCCATCAAAGGCATACTGTAGGCCTGGCATGTCTTGTCTACTAGCTTCAATATGAATCTGATTAAATGTGATAGGGTGAAGGCCCCAGTGCAGCAGCAACAGCACATGATGGAGACGATGATGAGGAGGAGACCATCTCTCTGGATTCCAGAAGGCATGAGGTATCATGTTAAGACTGTGAAAGTACTATTTACTCTACAATGGTGAGGAGTCCTCATCAAAATCAAAAAATCTAATTTCTTTTACAGGACCCAGATGCTATACAGTGGGAAAACCAGCCTGGCAACATAGTGCGTATTAATAAAAGGACACCACATCCTGCCAAATTCCAGCTGCGCTAATTGTATTGTGTTCACAGAGCTCACAAGCTATCAGAAAGTTGTATGGCAACCACCTCCGGCGCCAAATAGAACTGGCAGACATAGACATTCAGTACAAGAAGAAAAAGATGGAAAATCTTGCACTGGAGTTCGAAATAAAAAAGAGGACAATTAGGAAACTGGACCTTGAAATAAAAAAACTTGAGAGGGAGGTGAGATATGCCTTCAATGTACACTGTATGCTAACTGTAACACAAATGTATTAATCATTATTTTTCTTTCCTCCCCCAGCTCCAAGAAGATGACACAGCTCAAAATAAAAATTAGGTATATTCTCGTAAAGTCAAGTGAGCCATGACATATGAGCTCTTATTGTGAGCACACAGGACGGTGGCATCTTTCTAAGGTTTTTTTTTATTTTCCCAGCAATCAGTACAACCAAGTCATCGTTATAAGGCATCGCCCTCTTTTGCCCACCCCCAGCACCAGGTGTGGCCACTAGCCTATATGAAGGCCCAAAATTGTGTGTTCCTTTCTGCTCTGACAATGGCATGCCCATTCGTGCGAGATGTGGTGGATGAAGAAGCACTTGTGCTGAGGAGAGCCTTCAGGCGAGAAAGGGTCTTCAGGGACCGGTTGGACCCACTGGCCTTCCCTGATGACCATCTATATGAAAGATACAGGTTTTCTGCAGATGGCATCAGGTATCTATGCAGACTACTGGGTCCCAGGATTAAGCACCGCACTGCACGGAGCCATGCACTGAGTGTGGAGCAAATGGTTTGTGTGGCCTTGCGCTTTTTTGCTAGTGGAGCCTTCCTGTACTCAGTGGGGGATGCAGAACAGCTGAACAAGGCCACAATTTGCCGCACAATAAGGAGTGTGTGTCTGGCTATCAAAGCATTAGCAGATGTCTTCATCTCCTTCCCTGGCCACAGAAGACTCTGTGACATCAAAGAGGAGTTCTATAGGATTGCAGGTAAGAGGATCTACAAATTACAGGACAACTGTTAACACATAGTAGGATACTCATTACTTTGTGTGACAGGTTTCCCCAATGTCATTGGTGCAGTGGACTGCACACACATAAGGATAAAAGCCCCCTCAGGTGCCCATGAGGCCGATTTTGTGAATAGGAAATCCTTTCACAGCATTAATGTTCAGGTGAACATAACTTTTGATATTGTCCATTGACGAACACTCTGCATTGCCAGTGATGTGCATTGATTGGTGTAATATTCCTCATCTTATGATTTCAGATGGTCTGCAATGCTGACTGTGTGATCAGCAATGTTGTGGCAAAATGGCCTGGCTCAGTCCATGACTCCAGAATCTTTCGGGCCTCTGAAATCTATCATGCCTATCACAAGGTAAGCCACACAACCCCTATTTATAACCATCATGGCTGTGTCAAGAATATCACTGTGTTTATGAGGTAGTAATGATGAGATTTTGTGTTGACAGGTGAATTCTCTGGTGTGTTGCTGGGAGACAGGGGTATGGCTGCCAGCCTTTTCTCCTGACACCTTTCACAGACCCCCAGGAAGCACAGCAGGCCTACAACCATGCCCATGCCAGGACCAGGGCCAGAGTTGAAATGACCTTTGGCCTCCTGAAGGCACGCTTTCACTGCCTTCACAAATTAAGGGTCAGCCCTGTTAGGGCATGTGATATTACTGTGGCTTGTGCTGTCCTCCACAATGTGGCCTGCCTGAGGAAGGAGAGGGCCCCCAGAGTGCCACCAGCCATGGACTGGGACAATCCGGCAATCTTCCCTGATGACGACAGTGGTCGGCTGCTGAGGGACCAATATGTGTTGAATTATTTTAGTTAGTATGTGTGCTTTCAATTTTGGTTAAATATGTCCTGCGGTGGCAGAGGAATTTGGGTTTTTTGGGTTCGTTTTTTGACGAATTTGGCCTCTTATGATGTTTGTGCGGTATACTGTGTGTAATACAAGGCTGCAGGGAGGCTACTGCATCCATTCATTTGTCTGTTCAGTTGATGTGTATGGATTTGTCCTGCATTTATTTTAGTGTGCAGACATGCAGGGTGTGTTATATACAGACCTTTGAATGTGTATGTATCATTTTGTATAATATGCTTGGATTCTGTGCTTTCCATCTTGTAGAGTCACTGTGACTTCAGTTTCGAAAGGAGCTGATGGTTTACCTGCTTTGTTTTGTCCTTATTCAATAAAGGAACATAATGTTACACATGGTGTTTTTATATTCATATGGAATGTGTATTTGTTTATATGACAGAGTACTAGGGCCACACTGAAGAAAAAGGATAAAGTCATAAATTTATGAGGCTGGTTCATTCTGCAGAAAAGCTACATATTGTTTTTACAGTTTTGATACTTATGACAATGTGATACTTAATATTCTGGCACATCAGCATGTCTTTGTTTATGAAACCATACTGAAGTACAATTTCACGAAATGCCCCACATCTGTCATTTTAACAACTGTCCTCCTTTAAAACAACTGGTTACAATATTATGACTTGTGTTTTTTTTCCCCTCTGTGGCCCTAATATTCTATCATTTTATATATAGCCTTATAGTCTATGGGAAACTGTAAATTATCTAATGATAGCAACATCATCTAAAAATCATTTTTTATCCAAAATCATTGAAATTAATGATCACAAACGTTTAAATAATAACAGTGGGTCTAGTTATATGTGATAATGTATAGTGAGCAGTGAAATAACTATTGGTTTCCATTTGTGGTGACTGCTGACTGACATTAGGGATGAGATTAAATAGATCCTGGAATTTAGCCTGGTCTGGAGCAGGCTAGCTCCACAGAATAAATCTCCATGGTAATTTATACCATAACATATCCTCCTGCCCCCTATCCATCTTTAGTGCAACCGGATTACGGATCAATTGAGCCAGGATCACCAAGATATCCTGGCTTAATCCCTTATCCTAGTTTTGTGCAACAGGCCCCTGGTCTCAGAACATTTTATATTGTTCTGTATGTAAATTCGAGACACTCCTTTTAGTATATGTTACGTATTAATTTGTCGATGTCCATCACCCATTTCGTATGATATGTTAAGGTGTACAATTCATATATGTTACGGATTTGGAAGTAATACAATATGTTACGAATTCGCAAGACGTAGAATAGGTTACCAATTTTCAAAATGTATGATATGATTCCAATTTGTTGTGGGTAAACGTTACCTAGGTGGCTAACATTATTTAGCTGGCTAACGTTTTCTATGCTAGGGTTAGGGATAAGGTTATGAGTTGGGTTAAAGGGTTGCAGTTAAGGTTAGGGAAAGGGTTAGCTAACAACATGCTAAGTAGTTGCAAATTAGCTAAAAAGTAACTAATTAGCTAGAAAGCTAAACTTGTCCGTGATTAGAGTGGAACACGCAACCTTTGGGTTGCTAGACGTTCGCGTTATATGCCCAACCAACCTCCCTCCGTTTTTTGCCTTAATAAGAAACCTTCCGTCTTATTTAACCATACCAAACTGTAACACATTTTTACTAATTTGAGTGTCCCGGATTTACATGTACTATGTCTTTGAGACCAGGGCATGCTGATTTAATCGGTGTGCATGATGGCAATGATAAAACAGCAACAATTTATATCCTTATTTGGTCCTGTTAGACATATATTTCCCTGTCAACTCTACTCACCTCCCTTTTCATCATTCCATCAACTTTGCTCTCCTCCTTTCCATCATCGTCCTTTCAGTGTCTAGTATATCATGCCAGGCGGTTCTGGATCTTTCCATTGGTGGTGTCAGAGTACTCACTAGTTACCACAGCCACAAATTCGTAATGCCTGCCTATTTCTACAATTTCTCTTCTTAAAGTTTGATTTTCAACCTAACATTAAACCCTAACCTTAACCACAATGGTAACCTTATGCCTAACCTTAAATTAAGACCATAAAGCTCATTTATGTTTTCATGAATTTTTACGATATAGCTGAGTCACGAAGTCAAAATTGGCTATCTAGTGGAAATCCCACCTACCTATCTTTTCACCTGTGATCCCAGTTGAGCCTTTAGTACTGGTGTTTGATGGATCTGAACCATATGTGTGAAGCCTTTCCCTAATTTATTTAATACTATAGTTTTTATAAGGATATGGAATATTGGACATTGTTATAGCATCTATTTCAATTGATTGGTCAATGATCATACAGTACCAGTTAGATACAACTCAAAAATGACTTGTCCATCATACAGAACCTACCTATACGGACTGTAGTTATGGCAACATACTACAACCAATCCAATCGCGCCATACATCTGACAGTAATCTTCTTAACTCATGGTCGCTGTCCTTAAAGCACCATTAAATGCGGATTGAAGGCATGGAAACTTTGAGCGTTAACCCAGACTCATGTGGTTTTACCATCGCCTAAGTTTTACTTTTCAAAATTGTACTTTGTATGGAATGATAACGTTTTGAAACAATATATATCGTTTAATTCGAGATTGACTATGGTATTCCGAGTAGATTACCGCTTTCTCGGCGTGTTTTACGCACCGGATTTGAAAGGCATAATAATCGGTTAGGCGCCACCCGTTATTTCACTAAAGATTAACGACCAAAATACTGCCCTGGTATGTTATCTCTGTTGAGATTGTTGTGTTTTTACGCACTGGGACTGGGCTATGAGACGCTTGTGCGTGGACAGGATGACAATCCGGATACGGGAGCCCGGTTCCTATGCCGAGCCATGACCATTGGCGCTGACACTTGTTTGGTCCCCGTAGTTCGCGAACCAAACACGGCGGCTCAGGAGGAAGTGTTGAGGAACACAGTCATGCAGCTCCGTGAAACGGTTCTCCAACAGAAAGAGACGATAGTCAACCAACTTGGGACCATAAACGAGCTGACCACCAAGCTCTCCCTCTGCGAGTCAGCCTCCGAGGAAGGGAAGTATGAAAGTGGTGGATCTTGGAGTAAAAATAATCAGAACACAATGGGAGATTTACCCAGAGATCCCAATGATACAATCGACAACCTCGGTAAAACCATGCAGAGTCTGAAGGACCGACTGGAGAACCTAGAGGTAAGACACGGGACAGTAACCATAAATTACTCTTTGGTTCCTAAATCATGGAAAGGGAGTGCTGAAAATTATCGTCACCAGTGTGATTTAAATATATCTGAAATGGGCCTAATGTTTAAAATAGTTGCCCCTTGCATGATTGTCTGCTTATTAAGTAATTGAGTCCAAAGTGAACACCTGTTGCTGTGGTCAACTTTGTGGCCATTAAATTTGCTCCCATTTTGGCCTGTAGCCTATAATATTCTATTTTTGCCACCATGTGGAGGCATACCCTAAATGGATTAGCCTTTTATCTCCTTTACATTCCAGTGATTAAATTGCCTATGTCACCTTACTCAACAAATGCATCAGCTCTTAATAAAAGCAGCTCATTCAAATGACCAAGGATATGTGTTTCTTGGGATATTTAGGTATCTTGCAGACCTGTTTCATTCCAGATCGAAACAAGTTCAGTAAATCCAATCCTAGCTTGTGTAGGTGTAGTACCATCTGTTAGTTTAGAGCTTCCTGAACCACAGGTAATCCCCATTAGGCCATGCAGTAAAAGTGCATTGGGAAACAAATGCATGACGGTATCAAGCTAAACCACAGTAGATGGTGTTTAAGCTCATTATGCATTAACAGGCTTTGGAAACTGGTGAGACAATTGGAGAGACCCAATGTTCTCCATGAGTTACAATAAGGGGCCAGAGTCATGTGGCCAGGAAAACAACTCCTGGGCCTTCTGATAACATACTAGCCTACACACAGTGTAGCCGATTTCCACTCAGCCAATGATCTTTGAAAATTACACACATTAAATAGGTGACAACATAAGAGACGGGAAGCAGCACATCTCAGACCTCAATACAAATGGACCTGAAGTCTATCAACCTCCACAGACTGTCTGCGTTAAACTCCACTAATTGTTTGTGACCATCTTGTATTGTCTCCACTTATTTAATTGTCTAATGACGTCTCCATCTTGTCCCCGCAGCAGCAGCAGCAGAGAGCAAACATGTCGGGAGCGTTGTTCCCCAGCGAGCTGCGAGACCTGCTGCAGCACAGGCTGGGAGACCTGGAAAAACAGCTGCTCAGTAAGGTCAACAACCTTGAAGAAGAGAAGTCTCTGCTCTACAACGAGACCACAGCCCACAGGCAGAAGACAGAGAGCACCCTCAACTCCCTGCTGACCAGGATCAATGAGCTGGAGAAAGGTAAATCACTGGAAAAGGAAAGATATGAGACGCATACAGACATACTCACGTACGCACAAACATATGTCTGTGTACACAATCCGATGACAGTAGTACACACCTGCAGCACAAACCGGAAGACTCACACATTGTAAACACAATGAGTCATTCATTCTATCAACTATCCCACTAACTGACCCAATCACTGCCACTCACATACTGTACCCCACTGCAGTAAACAACTGAGGCTTCAGATCAAATCTGACAAATGTTGGCTTATCATTTTGTTCTCGTAATTTGTGTATAAGTGACTTCATAGACAACTCTCCCATTATTCTCTCTGTAGGTGGCAGTGGGTTCAAGTCCCCCGAGCAGTTTAAGCTGGTCCTCCCCCTGCGTACTAACTATCTGTACGGCCGCATGGCCAAGAGCCTTCCTGAGATGTACTCTTTCACTCTGTGCATGTGGCTGCGGTCCAGCGCCGGCCCTGGCATAGGCACCCCCTTCTCCTATGGGGTGTCAGGACAGGCCAATGAGATTGTCCTCATGGAGTGGGGCAACAACCCCATAGAGCTGCTCATCAATGACAAGGTAAGGGCAGTCTAAATGACTCAAGGACTCAGTGATTCTCAGTATCGCTGATCTGTGGGAGAGCCTACCGTTATTGACAGGAGTCTTTGTTTTAAATTAGATCTGGCTTTAATGCGGTTGCTGATTTGTATTTTTTTACCAGCTTTACCAAATCCTAACCTTCCTCAATCTAATGTGTATTTCTCCTTTCTGTTTGTAAGCATCTGTACTTACCTTACACTCCTCTCCTATGTTACCTGTCCAGGTGGCTCAGCTGCCTCTATCAGTGCGTGATGGGAGGTGGCAACACATCTGTATCACCTGGACCACCAGGGATGGTCTGTGGGAAGCCTACCAGGATGGTCAGAAGCTGGGGGCAGGGGATAACCTGGCCCCCTGGCACCGCATCAAGCCTGGAGGAGCCATCATACTGGGGCAGGAACAGGTGAGTCTGCTGACTAGCGCCCCTTATCTGTAGGATACACAATTACATATTTGTATGGGAAATATTTAGCCTATTTTACTCTTGGTTTACAAAAGCACATCAGGTTTTCAGATTTGAATGGTACAGGTTCTTAGCCATGGCTATGAGTACTGAGCTATAGGCTCTAGAGTGTAGACCAAATTTGAAAAGCCCCATCGCTAACAAAAATCCTAAAGATCAGTTACATGAGAAAATAAATGAACATTTTTTTTAGAGCGAATAAATTAGACCAGACAGGTCAAGTTTGTCTGGCTCAGCCTGGCAGTCCACACAGTGATATGTTGTTTTTAACGAGGCCTGTTGTTTATGGCCTCAACAGGACATGGTGGGCGGGCGCTTTGACGCCACACAGGCCTTTGTGGGCGAGCTGAGCCAGGTTAACATCTGGGACAAGGTCCTGAAGCCAGCCGACATCCTTACCATGGCCAACTGTTCCTCCTACACCCCCGGGAACGTGGTATCCTGGCTGGACAGTGATGTGGAGGTGTTTGGAGGGGGAGCAGCCAAATTGCCTCTAGAGATATGCCAGGACCGGCTGTCTTAGACTGAGTCTTAGGATGGATGTCTGTGGCGTGTTGAGAATCATGTTCTCAATCTTGACGCCTACTGTACCTGCTACGTGTAATGCTGGTCATGTGTTTCGTTTGTCTGTGTAAGGAAAGGCGGATCTACCTAATTCCAGATGATTCTACTACACACAGATCCAGTTTTACACACACATTGGCAAACAGACTTAATGACACTAGATTTGGCATGTGAGGCTGGTTTAGGCATGCGTGTGGCATGGGAGGTGTAAGGTGCACAGATTAGCCATCCCAGGAATGACAGAGTAATTTACATCCCAGGCCACAAACGGTAACCTACATCCTAGGACTTACATCCAGTAATCTACATCTCCTGATGGAAGTCATTAAAGCCTTTTCCACCTTGAGTGGAGAGCAGATTTAGGGGAATATCCAATCAAACATCAGCCAGGTGACTGCTATGTTGAAGGTTTTCAATAAACTTTTGCAGAGATGAGGGACTAGTTTTGATCTTTGAGTTAGTTGGTAAACATTCCATAGTTGTGTGAATCTGTGTTCTTATGGCATCATGTCTGTTGTACTATAATGTTAAGGTTTCATTATCCATTATTACCCATACTGTTTTCAATACCCCAAGTCCACCTCAATGCCTGCAGTATATGTTGTCTCAACTGTTCCGTAATTATCCTCTTGTTAGGGACACGTTGGTTTGTTTAGGCCTACAATGTCTGTGCAGTGGTAGTTTAAGAACAAACAAAGCGTAATTTATATGGGCGCATTGTTACTGTTAAATGTGTACATAATTTTTCAAGCAGATAAGAACAATACATTCATGTGTACGAGTGTCTCTTTCCATGAAAACAATGTTCAGTGTGTAAAGTTATTTAATTGAGATACTTTGTTGATTTTGCTCAAGAGACAATGCTTACTTTTCATGTGGCCTTTTGAAGATGTTCCAGATGCACTTTATTCTTCACTATTGCCAAATTAACAAGAATGTGGAAAATTAAAAAAGGACAAAAAACACTTGAAAAGCAGTCTGTTTAAATAGTGGGCCAAGGCAGCATTAGTCATGCTTAATTAAGACATGAGCGCAGCTCAAAGGTGGCGTCAATCATTTAGGCAGACTCCTACAGACTAGTGGGAAAACATCTCCCTGACTTTCTCTATTGGAAAATACATGGAATTTGGTATGTTTTAAATGGAAGTGAGCCAGGATTAGTATCTACACATTCTTGCAATGCAGTCCTGTATCTTATTAAAAACCCTTGATTTGTGTTCTACCAGAGCCTGTTTAGTTGGTCAGTTTGTCTGGAATTCTGGGTCAGGTTAACTAACATTACAAAAGTACAACTCAAGTTATTCGAATGGTATTGTAAGATACAATTGTAACGTTTGGTAGTCATGAGCAGCACAGATGTCAATTACCTAACAAATACGCTGTGTACAGAACATTAACACCTGCTCGTTCCATGACAGACTGACAAGGTGAAAACTATGATCCCTTATTGATGTTACCTGTTAAATCAGTGTAGATGAAGGGGAGAAGAGGTTAAAGAAGGATTTTTAAGCCTAGACATGGATTGTGTCATTCAGAGGGTGAATGGGCAAGACAAAAGATTTAAGTGCCTTTGAACGGGGTATGGTAGGTGTCAGGTGCAGTTTGTGTCAAGAACTGGAATGATGCTGAGTTTTTCACACTCAACATTTTCCTCTATCAAGAACGGGAGAAACAAAAAGCTAATTTCCATTGGAACATTCTGAACAATGGAGAATGTGGCCTGTTGTCACAGAAAAAATACTTCTGTGCAAGTGAGTGTAATCATGGTCCCCTCATGTTTTTGTGGTGGGAGGATGAAGGTAACCACAGTGACTAATCAACACCAACTCACACTCAGCAAACAGCATGATGAGTATTGGCCTGGACAACAAATTAACAGGCAGAAAAGTGCTTCTCTTTATTAATTAGGATACAGCAAGCACTTTAGACACTCCTACAAATGTCCGTCAGTAGATAGCACCAGTGGCGATGTTAATGTCCAACAAGAACTCACTCATTTAAGGAGACTAGCACAGAGCAGTAGACCCCCTCAGTAAAGTGCTGGAGTACATACATACAGCATATAGTAGTACCACAGTGGGCGGGCCATTGGATATGTAGGTGTGCTTCATGTATGTAAGATGTACGGCACAGGGACGATGGTATGGATTTGGCCTGAGCCCAAAGGATGTATATCCTCATCTGCCATGTCATGGATGACAATAGGTTGAAGTTGCTCCTAGACACAAATCTGACGTAAGTTGATTCTAGATTTGAGCCTACGGGCAACTTCTACCTGAACCGATCTTGCCCAGTTGGGGCAACGGGGGTCAGGGGTGAGTTGAGGTCACGTAGATCCTGGTTGACCTCTGGTCTGCAGACTGCTGAAATGGGCCTCCCTCAGGACACTGTTGATGTGGTCATAGGGAGTGCTGCCGCCATAGAGACTCAACGAGGAAATTGAAGGGTCTTCTTGCGAGGGACTGAGGAGACCCTGGGAAGTGCAGTTCTTCTGGCTCTGTGTACATGTGCTGGTGCTGGCTCCTCCCCCTGCCCTCTCAGGACTACTAATACCACTACTGCTGTCACTGCCGGATGACTGGAGCAGAGAGAGAGAAAACAGGAATGACTTATAGAAAATACTTTTTGCACAAACCATCACAAGTGTGTGTGTGTCCTGTCACCTCAGAGTCCCAGACATCCTGGCCCAGCTTGGACACCAGGGCGTGACCCTCCTGTCCCCCTCCTGACCTTTTCGCCAGCTGGTCCCCCTCATTGTCTCCACCCCGCCGCCGCTTCCTGTACACAGTGACAGAGAGGCCAGGAAGGGAGGGAGTGAGTGAGTTTGTGCCTGTGTTGCTCAGTCAATAGGGCATGGTGCTTGCAATGCCAAGGACTGAGTTTGATTCCTGCTGGGGCCCCTCATACATAACATGTATACAGTAAGTTGCTTTGGATAAAAGCTTCTATTAAATGGCATATTTTATTAGGCCCATATTGATAAAGTGGGTGTACAGTGCATTCAGAAAGTATTCAGACCTTCACTTTTTCCTCATTTTGTTACGTTACAGCCTTATTCTAAAATTGATTAAATCAAAATACCAGGTGTTTTTCCCTAGAACTGGCCGCCTGTCAGGGAGGTGACCAACAACCGGATGGTCACTGACAAAGCTCCAGAGTTCCACTGTGGAGATGGGAGATCCTTTCAGAAGGACAATCATCTCTGCAGCACTCCACCAATCCGGCCTTTATGGTAGAGTGGCCAGACGGAAGCCCCTCGTCAGTAAAAGGCACATGACAGCCCGCTTGGAGTTTGCCAAAAGGCACCTAAAGGTGATAATGTCCTTGAGTGGCCCAGCCAGAGCCCGGACTTGAACCCGATCGAACTTCTCTGGAGACACCTGAAAATAGCTGTGCATCGACGTTCCCCATCCAACCTGACAGAGCTTGAGATGATCTGCAGAGAAGAATGGGAGAAACTCCCCAAATACAAGTGTGCCAAGCTTGTAGCATCATACCCAAGAAGACTCGAAGGTGTAATCACTGCCAACGGTGCTTTAACAAAGTACTGAGTAAAGGGTCTGAATACTTACAGTACCAGTCAAAAGGTTGGACACCTGCTCATCGAAGGGTTTTTCTTTATTTTTTACTAAGACATCAAAACTATGAAATAACACATATGGAATCATGTAGTAACCCCCCAAAAAAGTGTTAAACAAATCTAAATATATTTTATGAGACTCTTCAAAGTAGCCACCCTTTGCCTTGATAACAGCGTTTCACACTATTTGCACTCTCTCAACCAGCTTCATGAGGTAGTCACCTTGAATGCATTTCAATTAACAGGTGTGCCTTGTTAAAAGTTAATTTGTGGAATTTCTTTCCTTCTTAATGTGTTTGAGCCAATCAGTTGTGTTGTGATAAGGTATGGATGGTAGGAATGCACGATATATCGGTGAACATATCGGAATCGACAGACATAAGCTAAAAATGCCAACATCGGTATCGGCCCGATGTCTAGTTTAATGCTGATGTGAAAAACCGATGTCAAAGCTGACGTGCATACCTATATAACACAGATAGAAGAGAACATCTTTGTATATAACGTAGGTACATGACATAATGATGCCACTTAAAATGTTGCACTACACGTGTAACACAGCATTCCTAACCTAGCCCACGTCTGCTGTGTGGATCGAGCAGTCATTTGAAAGAGTAAGAACATTTCAGAGAGACAACTCAAAGGCGAAATCCATTAAAGCCAAGATAATGGAATTCATTGCCGTTCTCTGTCGTGGGTGATGTTGGCTTTCGCCAACTGGTCGAGCACCGGTACACTTTTGTTTAAATGTTGGTACTATTTTTCAGATGTTGCCCTACTGTAGTTGCACAGTAATAGGTGTCACTGCTATTAGCTTCACGACTGACATTTGGACCAGCGATATCAGCCCCATGAGCATGCGGAGTCTGACAGCACAGTGGGTCGTTGAGGATTTCGTACGGAGGAAAGTCGTATTGCACACTCAGGAATATGCTGGTTGTCATACCACTGCTGCCATTTCAATGGCATTTGAGAACATGGTTGAAACTTAGAAACATGAATACACTAGCTAGCTCCATTCAAACAACTGACTTGAGAAATAAGCTCATCAACTGCACCTGCAGCAGACGCGATGCCCTCTGTCATGACATTGAAACACCTGCTCAACAAAAACTGACAGGGATATAAACAAATGTGCATAACATTTGAGATCAGCTTTATGTGTATATGGAACATTTCTGGGATCTTTTTTTTTTAGCTGATGAAACAAACACTTTTCATGTTGATTTATATTTTTGTTCAGTGTAGTATTCGTATTCTAATTCCTAATTCTAACGCCACCGATTCTGTCACAACATTGGAGTGTGCACGCCTATTCTGACTTTGCCAATGTTAAGCTAACCAGTTAGCTAGCAGCTAGTGTGCGACATTAGTGGTGACTAGTTTCTATGGAGTGAATATGGCCCCTTTTCCAGACAAGGTGGATATTCCTACTGGCCCACATTGGCAAATGAAACAGTTGCCCTTGACAACAGTTTGCCCCAGCAACAAAACTGCCCACTCAGGCTGTGAACAAGCGATTCGGCGGAATTCTCTCTTTACTGTGTCGCCACCATGTTCGATGCTATGTACAAGGACCGCTACGTCAATGCAGACAAGAAACAGAGTTTCCGTGAAATGCTACATACAAAGCTGGACAAGATGGAAACGGACACAGTGACAGGGCGCACCGAGGAAGAGGCACAACGGACAGACAGAGCTGAAACTTCACTGCTTGACATGCATGATGAAATCCTGGTTGAGAATGAAACGACTGAACAACAAAATAGCACAGCAAGTAAGTGAAAGAAATAGGTTGATTGCTTTACTGGTAATTGGGGCATAAGTAAATGCCAACAAAATAACCAATTGTGTGCCGCCCTATGGGACTCCCAATCACGGCCAGATGTGATACAGCCTGGATTCGAACCAGGGACTGCAGTGACGCTTCCTGCACTGAGATGCAGTGCCCCCCTCCTGACAGCTGTGTCCATATGTGTGTTATCGGTTTCGTTTTTTTTGCTAAGGAAAATATCAGATATCGGTCAAAAATGTAATATCGGTGTGTCACTAACGGGTGGTATACAGAAGATAGCACTATTTGGTAAAAGACCAAGTCCATATTATGGCAAGAACAGCTCAAATAATCAAAGAGAAACAACAGTCCATTATTACTTTAAGACATGAAGGTCAGTCAATCAGGAACATTTCAAGAACTTTGAAAGTTTCTTCAAGTGCAGTCGCAAAAACCAATCGCTATGATAAAATTGGGTCTCATGAGGACCCCCACAGGAAAGGAAGACCCAGAGTTACCTCTGCTGCAGAATATAAGTTCATTATAGTTAACTACACCTCAGATTGCAGCCCAAATAAATGCTTCAGACTTCAATTAGACACATCTCAACATCAACTTTTCAGAGGAGACTGCGTGAATCAGGCCTTCATGGTCAAATTGTTGCAAAGAAACCACTACTAAAGGACACCAATAAGAAGAAGAGACTTGCGTGGGCCAAGAAACACAAAATCCACCCACACAGATAGTGTGGTGAAGAAGGCGCAACAGCGCCTCATCAACCTCAGGATGGTGAAGAAATTTGGCTTGTCACCTAAAACCCACAAACTTTCAGATGCACAATTTAGAGCATCCTTACGGGCTGTATCACTGCCGGGTACGGCAACTGCACCACCCACAACCGCAAGTCTCTCCAGAGGGTGGTGCGGTTTGCACAACGCATCACCATGGCCAATCTACCTGCCCTCCAGGACACCTACAGCACCCGATGTCACAGGAAGGCCAAAAAGATCATCAAGGACAACAACCACTCGAGCCAGTGTATGTTCACCCCCCGCTACCATCCAGAAGGTGAGGTCAGTACAGGTGCATCAAAGCTGGGACCAAGAGACTGAAAAACAGCTTATATTTCAAGGCCATCAGACTGAAACAACGATCACTAATACAGAGAGGCTGCTGCCTACATACAGACTTGAACTTATTGACCACTTTAATAAATGGATCACTAGTCATTTTAATAATAATAATAATATCTTACAGTATATACATATGAGATGAGTAATATATTTTATACCATCTTGTCTATGCCGCTCTGTCATTGCTCATCCATATATTTATGTATATATTGTCATTCCATTCCTTTACTTAGATTTGTGTGTGTGTTAGGTAGTTGTTGTGGAATTGTTAGATTACATGTTAGATATTGCTGCACTGTCGGAACTAGACGCACAAGCATTTCGCTACACTCACAATAATGGCTAACGGCAGCGTAGTGGTTAGAGTGTTGGACTAGTAGCCGAAAGTTTGCAAGTTCAAATCCCCAAGCTGACAAGGTACAAATCTGTTGTTCTGCCCCTGAACAAGGCAGTTCCGGCCGTCGTTGAAAATAAGAATTTGTTCTTAACTGACTTGCCTAGTTAAATAAAGGTCAAATAAATACAAATGTAAAAAAATAACCATGTGTATGTGACAAATAAAATTGTATATTATTTGGAATGCAAAGGGTGGATACTTTGAAAAATATTAAATATATTTTGATTTAATTAACACTTTTTTGGATACTACATGATTCCATGTGTGTTATTTCATAGTTTTGTTGTGTTCACTATTATTCTACATACAATGTAGAAAATAGTAAAAATAAAGAAAACCCCTTGAATGAGTAGGTGTGTCCAAACTTTTGACTGGTACTGTACATACATGTGATATTTCAGTTTTTGATTTTTAATACATTTGCAAAGAATTATCAATCTGTTTTTGCTTTGTCATTATTGGGTAGTGTGCGCTGATTGAGGGGAACCAATTATTTAATCCACTTTAGAATAAGGCTATAAGGTAACAAAATGTGGAAAAAGTCAAGAGGTCTGAATACTTTCCGAATGCATTGTGTGTGTGTGGGAGACAGAGAGGCTATCTCAGCCACAGCATTATAGTTATAGGAGCAGGCATGTGCTCAAATTTTCAGCCATGAGTATGACAACTTATCTGGGAAGAAAACAACCATGTGAAATATTGTTCAAGTTAAACTGATCAATTAGCCTACTTGAGACATTAACACATGTAACACTGGCCACCGAGGTTAATGGTAATTCAATAACTATACTATAAAACAAAGATTAATTATATAAATAATGATAGTAAAACAACTTTGGAGTACCTTCAATTAAATATTGGGCAAAAAGGCAACTCCGCTCCATCATTCATTGAATCAGAATGAATGATGAATCATTCATCACAAAACCAACTGATATTGCCAACTACTTTAATGATTTTTTAATTGGCAAGATTAGCTAACTTAGTCATGACATGCCAGCAACAAACACTGACCCTAAACATCCAAGTACAACTGATCAAAATATGAAAGACAAGCATTGTAATTTGAAAATGTGAACAAAATTACTGTTGTCTAGCAACAATGACAAGCCACCTGGGTCTGACAACTTCGATGGAAATTTACTAAGGATAATAGCAGACGATATTGCCACTCCGATTTGCCATATCTTCAATCTAAGCCTACAAGAAAGTGTGTGCCCTCAGGCCTGGAGGGAAGATAAAGTGATTATAAAATGATTGTGGGAGTTGTTTTGTTAAGACTTCAGTGCAGCTTTTGACATTATCGATCAGTCTGCTGCGGGAAAAAGGTATGTGATATGGCTTTACACCCCTGCTATATTGTGGATAAAGAATTACCTGTCTAAGAGTGTGTTCTTTAATGGAAGCCTCTCCAACATAATCTAGGTAGAATCAGGCATTCCCCAGAGCAGCTGTCTAGGAGCCTTACATTTTTCAATCTTTAGTAATGACATGCCATTCATTGGCTTTGAGTAAAGCCAATGTGTATGTATGCGGATGACTCAACACTATACACATCAGCTACTACAGCAAGTGAAATCAATTCAAGACTTAAAAAAGAGCTGCAGTCAGAATGGATGGCAAAAGTCCTAAATATTTAAAAAAAAATGTAAAGTATTGTATTTGGGACAAATCATTCACTAAACCTCAACTAAATCTTGTAAAGAATAATGTAAAAAGGTAGCAAGTTGAGGTGAATAAACTTCTTAGAGTAACCCTGGATTGTCACTGTCATGGTCAAAACATCTTGATTCCACAGTAGCTAAGGTGGGGAGAAGTCTGCCCGTAATAAAGTGATGCTCTGTCTTCTTTACAACACTATCAACAAGGCAGGTCCTACAGGCCCTAGTGTTGTCGCACCTGTACTACTGTCCAGTCATGTGGGGAGGTGCCTCAAAAAGGGTCTTAAGAAAATTACAATTGGCTCAGAACAGAGCAGCACAGTTGACCCTTAAATGTACACGGAGAGCTAACAATAATATGCATGTCAATCTCTTATGGCTCAAAGTAGAGGAGAGATTGACTTCATCATTACTTGTTTTTGTAAGAAGTGTTGACATGCTGAATGCACAGAGGTGTCTGTTTAAACTACTAGCACACTGCTTGGCCACCCATGCATACCCCACAAGACATGCCACCAGAGGTCTCTTCCAACTCCAGAACAGATTATGAAAGACGCACATTACTAAATAGAGTCATGGCTACATTCCACATCAGCTAACTGATGCAAGTAGTAGAATCTGATTTTTTAAATTTTAAATACAAATATACACCTTATGGAACAGCAGGGACTGAAGAGACACACACACATGGATTTTGCATTGTATATATGTGGTTGTAGAGTAGTGGCCTGAGGGAACACATTTAATGAGGATCCTTATTAAATACATTAAATACAAATCAGGTATTTTTGTAAGAAAAACACTCACCTGTTTTCTGTCAACATTTGGCAGACGATTGTCAGTGGGTTGTTTTGGTTAAAAAGAAGACTCTGAGCACGTTCGGATGTAAAGGAACGACTCCTCTCCCTCACAACTTTTGGTCGAGCAAAAATCTATTTTCGTACGTACAGCAGAGCTTTCCCCGCACGACCAGTCAGGGCATTCTGATCGTATCTGGTTGTTAGCTTGTTGAACAGCTTCTTTGGTTAGCAAGGAAACAACCATTGACTGGTTAGTCTTGATAATTTAGCATTAACTGTCACTATCCTAGTATGTATGCAGATTATGTCAGTAAACAAGTTACTTCTCGGTTAACGTCTCTTTCCGCCGTTATAAACTATCTAGCTATAAGCTACTTTAGCTAGCTAACCAGCTAAACTTATAACGAAACAAGCGAGAGATTCCTCCAATCTGTCAATTTAACTCGAGTTTTGGTAGTATTTGATAGCAGTCACACTATCATTCGGCATTGATGAGATGACAGATCAGAAAGAATACAATACTAAAATCTGATGAAGCTAGCGAGTGTTCTGCTGCTAGCAAAAAGACCCAGCTGAAAGTGTTTACGTGACGTTTGATGACGTAAAGATCCAATAACCTGAAACCTCCCGAATGCGCATCTGCAAACTCTACAGTAGGCTACATGTTGCATATCAGAGAGGCAGTTACCCTGTTAACTTGTCGCAGGTAAACAACCTTTTAGTTCTACAAATATTTATATTTTCTATGAAATTCCATTATTGTGATGAAAGTTATTTTTCTAACTTTATATGGGAACAGAATGTGCCTGCATTGTGTGGTCCCTAGTGTTATGCACTGTGATCCTATCTACCTGTGAATGAAAAGAATGGATGTTACTGGTGGTTGCATGAAGAGGCATTAGAAGTTATTTTTATTCCTCCACCAGGTAAGGGATTATAGGGACTATTTAAACAATCCTCATTTGTAAACTTGTCCTTCACCTTAAAGACAACAGACAAAAAGCAAATATGCTATATTTATTAAGAATGTCAGAAGGCTTTTAGTTTATTTTGCCTCAGCCCCACTCATAAACTTTGTCTAACCTGTGTAAATTCAGTCTTATTCTCACCTGTCCCTGTGACATACAAGGCTCTGCAAGATGCCCCAAGGTACAGATATTAAACTCTAACCAATACCATTAGGAGGGAGCTACAGTGTCTAGGCCTTTTGGGCAACTTCATCATACTCTTACCTCACCGTATGTCACATTCTCCTGACCTTCCCCTGGCTGCTCCACAGATGCAGGTGATCCAGCACCCCGCAGAGACAATTCGCACAGCCCTGGTGTCCAGCCGCTGTGACCTGACTGATCGCTACCATAAGTACAGTCGAGAAGAGCGGAGGCTCCTGGAGGAGTGTCTCTGCCTGGGGGATGGGTCCTTGTTCCGGCCCATCACTGTGCACTCTGACTTAGGACTGGATCCACTTGCACCCAGAGGAGCCGCAGGACTTCCAGAGTTTCTATAGCAACCCCTACCGCAGCAAACCCATCAAGGGTCACAGTACTATCTACCTACAGATCATCGGTAGGTGGGTCCACAGTCTTTCTGTTTTAGCCGTCACTCAAGCTCTATGGCCTATTAATACTTTTTTACAGAGATACAGTTTCCCTGCAGTGGCAAAATCCTCTGAAAATAACAGTGAATCATTCAGATGCCATTAGCTGGTGCATCATGGACAACAAACTCATTTGTGGGTGATTGAGCTGACCACTACTGTTGAGCCACACACATCAGCTACTGTAAGTAATCAGAGTTAAGGGAGCAGCTACATGGATTTAACTAAAGCTAAAGGTCATGAAAGATAGAATCTTTGAACTGCCACAGTTAAAGGCAGTGTAGCAGCCAATACAGAGCATGCACGACTTGAACCTCTTGCAAAGAGGCGGGCATGCACCTAGTGTGCCACTCTGTGCTCAGAACAAGAACCACAAATAGGGCATACACTACCAGTGCATCTCCTACTTTTTATTTCCTTCTGAGTCAGGTGCAAAGATCACACAAACAGCATTCGGGGCTAGAGTACAAACACCAGCATGTTCCATTGAAACCAATAGAGGACAACATTTTACAGTTGGTGTGCCACAGAGCTATATGGGAGAGGATTCTCCACCGAAATAATGCAAGGTGAAACATTGAGTGGTACTATTCAGCTACCCATCTCTGTGTGTGTTGTTTCCCAGGCTCCTTTAGGGAGGCAGAGGACAGGCCAGTACGTGAGGTGGTTGAGGGACTACTGCCAGGCCTTCTATTATTGGCTGGTGGTTAAGCTGTTGCCTCCAGTGACCGTTGCTGCCACAGACTGTGCCTTCAGGATCAACAGCAGTTCACACAACCTACAGATCCACGCAGGTGAGAGAAACCAGCTCACGACACCGGGTCATGGGCCAGGGTTCCGCTTTGTGGGGGGTTTCTCAGGTGTTATGAGGCCCTCAACTGGCCGATGTGGGTATAAAAATAATAAATAAATGAAAGGTGGTTGTCATTGTTTCTTTCAGGGGATTTGCTGCGGTTTCTTCAGAAGAGGAAACCATAAGATGCCTTCGGCATCATGGGCATCACTGTGATAGATCTCTTCCCCAAAGATTCCTGAAACTTTGTGTTTGGACAGGCCTCTCTCACTGAAGGTAATTAAACACACACACACTTGAATGTAGTTGTATTCCTATAATATGGAGGTATCCCATTGCTTGAACTGCACCAGAGCTGTAAAGAAAGTTGTTATCTGTAATATTCCCTTAAATGTAATCCTGGGGACCCCCTGGCATGGTGTGTGCATCCAGACAAAATCATCACCATTTATTCAACTACAGAGAGACTGGTGCTTTCCTTGAACTTGTTCTCAATCTAACTCTAACATACCAGTAGGTGGTGCTTTACATGCTGACTACACTGGGCACCCAAGTGCATCCGCATGCGATATTGCGCGCATGTTGATTTTGTCCTTCCACACCAGACGTGATCAACAACAAAAATATCTGAACCAATATATTTATTTGGGGACAGGTCTAAACACATGAAAATGTATGGACATTTAGCTAGCTAGCTTGTTGTTGCTAGCTACTTTGTCCTGGGATATAAACATTGGGTTTTTATTTTACCTGAAATGCACAAGGTCCTTTTTTTTCTAGATTTTTGTAGAATTCTGAACCATTTTGAATCACACAAAATCATGTGTTCTCTACTCTGACAATTAATCCACAAATAAAAGGGGAAACCTAGTTTCTAATAATCTCTCTTCAGTCTTCTTCTTCTTTAGACTTTATATGGCAGTTGACAACCAACTTTAAGTTGCATTAGCAGCACCAACTGGACTGTGGACCTCAGTTCATCTTTCAATCACCCACGTGGGTATATGCTCCTAAAAACCAATGAGGAGATGGGAGAGGCAGGACATTTCATCCAAACAAGCAGTTTGGATTAAATTATTGAATAACGTGAATGTGTACATATATTTTGCAACGCTCACAAGCGCAAACACAGGCGGTGTGGTCAGCATGTTACTCAAACAAAAATGATACATTGACTGAACATTTTCTTTCTGCAGGAATGGGAGTTTTCAGCTTTGCCAGGTACGACGACAACTTCTACATCAGGAGTTACGTGTATCAGGCCTTGTCGGGGAGACTACTCTGTATTTAAGGGCTACTACAGCACTCCTATCACGAGCACCTTGCACTGTTCATGCTACAACCCATCTCAGAGTTATTGAATGGTGTCAGTTTCAGTATCAATCCCTATTGTCCTAGGGTGGCCTATTGAACATAAGTCTGATCTTTGGCCCTGTCTAGAAATGGATTGTTATTGGTTCCGTCTTATCCCCTACATTTATGCCTATCCCTCCTCTGTTTGGTTCCAGATGGTCACCCATGAGATAGGGCACATATTCGGGGTGAAATACTGCCAGTGGATGCAGTGTGTCATACAGGGTTCCAACCACCTGGAGCACTCAGACCGCCGGCCCCTGGACCTTTGCCTGGTCTGCCATCGGATTCAAAATGGCTGACAGATACAAGGTAAGCACATGATTTGCATCGACTTTGATTCACTGTATTCTGTAGCCTGGTTGCCAGTCTATTTCCCATACTACAGTGTAATGGGGTGACTCTGGAGTGGCTACAGTGCCTTCGGAAAGTATTCAGACCCCTTGACTTTTTCCACAGTTACAGCTTTATTCTAAAATTGATCAAATAAAATAAATCCTCAGCAATCTACACACAATACCCCATATTGACAAAGCAAAACAGGTTTTTAGAAATGTTGACAGTTAACAGTGCATGTCATAGCAAAAACCAAGCCATGAGATCGAAGAAATTGTCCATAGATCTCCGAGACAGAATTGTGTCAAGGCACAGATCTGGGGAAGGGTACCAACAAATTTCTGCAGTATTGAAGGTCCTCAAGAACACAGTGGCCTTCATCATTCTTAATCCTCCTGCTGTGTTCCTGTAGAATTGGATGTTTTCTCTATGAAAACTGTAGTTAATTTAATCTGATTGTCATAAGGTTCCATGACTTTGTCCACACAGGGCATCTGAACACACAAAATACATTTTTGATGATTTTCATTACATTTTGGGTGTTTTATTGAACTTTTTTACACCTGTGGTGTTCCCATTCAAAAATGACCGGTCATTAGAAATGAATGGGTGACACTACAATTAGTGTATAAAATAGAGTTCAGGCACATGCCAATTCATCAGATGGACACACTTCCTCTCCCAGACCCCCACATGCATGTGTGTTTGAGCACACACACACACCTCACTCCCCTTCTTGGCTTCCATGGCAACCTCCACTGGAACCTTTCCCCAATAGAACCTTTCCCCAATAGAATCTTTCCCCCACGGGAACCACACCTGTTGGCATTCTCACAAACAATTGCAACATTGTTTCAATAATATATAGAACTTTTCTCGCAGCTCACAATTCATTTTGTGGCAGCACAATGACCAAACGATATACTGTATGTGAGGCTCTTGATCATATCTTTGTTCATGACACTGGTGAGAAGGAGAGAGTCCTTGTTCAACTTTTACACAAAGTAGTCTGCGATAAATAGCACAATATGTTTCATCTGAGTATTTGTTATAGTCAAAATAATCCTTACATTATGCTTGTTTTACTCAAAAACAAGTTGTATGAGCTCAGGTCAATGAGGCCTACAGGTCATAAATAGCTAAAACAAGTTGTATGAGCTCAGGTCAATGAGGCCTACAGGTCATAAATAGCTAAAACAAGTTGTATGAGCTCAGGTCAATGAGGCCTACAGGTCATAAATAGCTAAAACAAGTTCAAAACTTGTAATGTTCACAAGAACTTAAGTTGATAAAACGATCTAACACAACATAAGGTGATACTATATGTATTAACACAGAATTAATTAAACATGAAACAAACACAACATGAGGGTTAAATGGAAGAAGTTTGGAACCAGGAAGACATTTCCTAGCTGCTTGGCCAAACTGACCAATCGAGGGTGAAGGGCCTTGGTCAGGGAGGTGACCAAGAACCTGATGGTCACTCTGACAGTGCTCTAGAGTTCCTATGTGGAGATGGGAGATCCTTCCAGAAGGACAACCATCTCTGCAGCACTCCACCAATCTGGCCTTTATGGTAGTGGCCAGACAGAAACCTCTCCTCAGTAAAAGGCACATGACAGCCCGCTTGGAGTTTGCCAAAATGCACCTAAAGACCATGCACCATGAGAAACAAGACTCTCTGGTCTGATGAAACCAGGATTGAACTCTTTGGTCTGAATGGCAAATGTCACATCTGGAGAAAACCTGGCATCATCCCTATGGTGAAGCATGGTGGCAGCAGGATGATGGTGGCAGCATCATGCTGTGGGAATGTTTTTCAGCGATAGAGCTGGGAGACTAGTCAGGGTTGAGGCAAAGAAGAACGGCGCAAAATACAGAGAGATCCTTGATGAAAACCTGCTCCAAAGCGCTCAGGACCACAGACTGGGGCGACGGTTCACCTTCCAACAGGACAAAGACCCTAGGCACACAGCCAAGACAACGCAGGAGTGGCTTCGGGACAAGTCTCTAAATGTCCTTGAGTGGCCCAGCCAGAGCCCGGACTTGAACCCGATCGATCGAACATCTCTAGAGAGACCTGAAAAAAGCTGTGCAGCAATGCTGTCCATCCAACCTGACAGAGATTGAGAGGATCTGCAGAGAAGAATGGGAGAAACACCCCAAAGGTGTGCCAAGTTTGTAGCGTCATACCCAAGAAGACTCAAGGCTGTAAACACTGCCAAAGGTGCTTCAACAAAGTACTGAGTAAATGGTCTGAATACTTATGTAAATGTGATATTTCAGTTTTTTTATGCATTTGCATCAATTTAAAAAAGTTTTTGCTTTGTCATTATGGGGTATTGTGTGTAGTTTGATGAGGGGGAGAACAACATTTTCATCCATTTTTGAATAAGGCATAACAAAATGTGGGAAAAGTCAAGGGTTCTGAATACTTTCCAAACGCACTGTATATCTCGTCTCTCTCAGACCTTGCTGCGATGGATAGAGAAGGGGGGAACGGCTAGCCCTGGACAGCCCACTATCTCCTAGTCAGACTCCGAGCCCTACTGTCCCAAACCCACTCTGCCCTTCCAGACCTTCAGACAGTGGCTCAGGAGGTGTCTGGAGATTCTGGATGAAGTTCTAGAATGGTCACACTCAGGAAATGTATATGATTTATGAATATACA
This sequence comes from Oncorhynchus tshawytscha, assembly GCF_018296145.1. NCBI lineage: Eukaryota > Metazoa > Chordata > Actinopteri > Salmoniformes > Salmonidae > Oncorhynchus > Oncorhynchus tshawytscha. The sequence goes on from NC_056455.1 coordinate 1,640,939, forward strand.
CTAGGATGAGAGGAAGATCCTAGAATGTACATTTCTATTCAAAGCACTTCAATGACTTTACACATTATTATGATATTTATTTTTTATTAGTACCAAGTGATTGCTTTGTCTAAAAAATGTAAAGTGAAGTTTAAAAAGTAATTGAATACAACATGATGTCATGGTGTTATTGTTTCTTCACAGCTGACTTCATGTATCTACATATTGTTTGTATCCTCTCTTACAATACCATGAGCCAAAACAGTGTGTTCATGTTCATGGGCTCCCGTGTGGCGCAGTGGTCTAAGGCACTGCATTTCAGCGTCGCTACAGACACCCTGGTTTGATTTCAGGCTGTATCATAACCGGCCGTGATTGGGATTTCCTTTGTTCAGTGTGAGCCACTCTCCAGACACCCAAAACCAGATCTGAAATCACAGGATAGATAGTCCATGGCAGTCTACATCTTTATTCAAACATTTGTCTGATTTATCTCAAACAGCACTAGTTCAACTGAGACTTCAGTTCAGACTCTTATGGGATTTCCTTCTGACCTTTGTGATGTCTTTGCAAGTAGAGATTGTCATCTGTTGGCCTTTTTCAGTAACGTTTTCTGGTCCAAATCAAGGTTAACTTCTAGGAAGTCCTGAGGACTGTCTCTGTCCTGGGCCTCCTTCCCCTCTCGCTGAGGTACAGGGTTCCCCGGCCCCACCTGCATGGGTTCTGGGAGGTTCTGATGCCCCCTCCTGCTGTACAACCTGGTCTCAGAGCACTTCGTATTATTCTGTAAGTAAAAACCCTAACCATTTTAGCTAACCCTTCACCTAACCTTAACCATTTTAGCTAACCCTAACCTTAACCATTTATCCTAACCCCTAAATCTTAACCCTAACCCTAACTCCTAGCCTAGCTAATGTTAGCGAGCTAGCTAATGTTAGCAATCTGGCCACCTAGCGAGATTTTGTAACATATCATACGTTTTGCAAATTCATAACATAAAATATGAATTGTAATTTGTACCATATCATACGATATGTATGATGAACTTCCACAAATTAATACATACCGTACGAAATGTAACATATCATAGTAAATGTAGTGTCTCGGATTTACATACAGAATAATAGGAAATGCTCTGAGGCCTGGTTGTGCTGCAGCAGAGCAGGCCTCTCTTGGCTGGTCGTACCAGACCCAGGAACACAGCCCCTAGACTCATACCCACCGCACAGGAGTAGAACGCTGAGCCGTAGTTCTGAGTCAGGTCCACAAGAACACCTGAGAGAACACAATATAAATTGTATATGGTGAACAAACTCATTCATTAAAATGATGCACAAATTAAGCAAGTTTGTGTTATTTTTCTTTGATGACAATGAAAATAAAACTGGTGCTACATATCAGAGAGAGCAAAAGAGACGTGACATGACAGAGGTCTGTGAAAAAGAGATTTGAATGCATCTCTTACCTCCCAGAGGTGGTCCCGCCAGCCCAGCGAAACTTTGTATAAACACATAGACCCCCACAGCTGACGACATCCTTTCTATGCCCACCACATCCTCCTCTGCCAGCATGGGTATATGTGTCGACGACACTGTGCCTATAAAAAACCCATAGAACCCACAACACACGGCCAGGCCCCAGAACTCCCACACCAGGGTAAAGGCCACCAGCACCAGGCACAGCAGAACTACACATCCCAGCAGCACCAGGGGCTTCCTGCCTCTGAACAGCTTCCTGCCTAGCACCCAACCAATGGAGAGGCGGCCGAAGATCTCGGCAAAGGCCATGGCGGAGAGCATGTGGGCGGCGCGGTGACGCATCACGCCACGGTTCACACTCAGTTCGATGATGTAGAGCTGAGGGGCGAAGAAACCCAATGTGGCAAAAAGGCCGAAGAGAGCGTAGCAGATGAAGCTGCCTTCTCTTAACATGGAGAAGTCAAGGAGTTTCTGGGGGGATAGTGTTTGTGTCTGCTTCTCATCCTTCTCCTCCGTCTCCTCGTCCTTCTCCATCTCCTTCTCCTTGCTTCCTAAGCACCTCTGTGAAGACGCCTCAACTTCCTCTATCTCCTCCCCTGCCTTACTGCCGTCCTCCAGGACCTGGTGATGGAGGGACTGAACTTCAGAGTTTACAGACTCTCCAGAGCTCAGGGAGTAACGATGAGCCAGCTTGCTATCCCTCTGCAGTGTGTAAGACCCATCCTTAGCATATGAACTGCCCTTAGTGTACAACCTCTCCTTACTGTAGTACTCCTCCTCTGTGTTCAGAGCCTTCAGCTCTTTGTCAGCCAGTCCATCAGTTTCTGTCTCTGTGGCTGGTCCAGGTCTGATGATGATGGGTCTTAGCAGAACTCCACAGATGATGATGATGCCCTGTAGAGCTCCGATCACCACCAGGGTGTAACGCCAGCCGATACAGTCCCTCAGAGCAGAGAAGGCTGAGGAGCAGAGGGGAGAACAGAGAGGAGAGTGTTTCAAATGGTGGTCAGGGTTTGCAATCCATCCTAAAATTAAATGCGGGTTAATGTGAAATGAAAAAGCAATTGAGAGAAGTAAGATTAAGAGAATGGGAAGGTTGGTAAACTGAAACATTAGCTGTTTTTTAAGATAAACTTTGCTAGCTAGTAAGCAGAGTGTTCAAGTCCCCTTGTGACCTTTTACCTGGGGCGAGCGCGAACACAGAGAAGGACTCTCCTGTGGAGGCGACAGCTGTGACCAAGGAGCGTCGGTGGGAGAAGTACTGGGACAGGAGAGTAATGGTGGGCAGGAAGGTCAGACAGTACCCCAGACCTGTGGAGGGAAGAGGACACAAGCACACTGGTGAAACACTGGTGGCACTGTGACAGTTGTGATGGTCAATTGTGTGTGTGTGTGTGTTTCTAATACCTGCAACGAGTCCGATGGTGATGTACATCTCGTTGATGGATTTGGTGAAGCCACTGGCGATGGTTCCTATGGAGACGAGGAGTCCACCAATCATAACAACTGTCTGGAAGCCAAACCGGTTGGTCATCACAGAAGCGAGAGGAGCTGAAAGGGGACAGGTATCTCTGGTTAGCACACTTTAGAGCATCTGACCTTTTGTAGCTGAGTGTTATCACAGTGTTGTCACCTTTAAAAGCATTTATTTTGAGCTCCTGCGCCTGTCGTTCTAGCCCAGCATTGATTCAGCTTAGCACAAATCTGATTATTTCAATCAGTGCTGGGCCAGTAACAAATGCCCGCACACCCTGCAGCTCTCCAAAAACACCCCAGCCCTAGACCCTGACGCTGCCCCTAGTCTCACCAGTGAAGGCCATGACGAAGACACAGATGGAGATGATCCAAGAGACTCGGCTGTTGCTCTCCCCAAACTCCCCCATCAGGTCCTGGAGGAAGATGCCCAGGCTCTTGATGACTCCGTAGGTGAACACTTCCACCAGGAAGAAGGAGACTGCCACCACCCAGCCCCAGCCACCATCTGGGGGAGCCGTGTAGACGATAGGCCCCATGCAGCGCTTCACTCTGGACCCCCACACTGTCATGGATGGAGCATGCGATTCTGTAGGGAAGGTGGGCAATAAATCACTTTTTGAAAAGGTATCACAGTTCATAGAAAAGTAAAGTAAATGATGCTTGTAATTGGCAGGGGAGACATGTCCCCCCCACAACATTCAGAACAGGTCGATTCATCCCCCCAATAATTGATTTAAAATCAATAAAAATAATGTGGATGCCCTGTACCTCCTCCGCTCAGCTGCACTGTCTCTATGCCCTTCACTCACTGTCTCTACGCCCTTCACCCACTGTCTCTACGCCCTTCACCCACTGTCTCTACGCCCTTCACCCACTGTCTCTACATCTTTCACCCACTGTCTCTACGCCCTTCACCCACTGTCTCTACGCCCTTCACCCACTGTCTCTATGCCCTTCACCCACTGTCTCTACGCCCTTCACCCACTGTCTCTACGCCCTTCAACCACTGTCTCTACGCCCTTCAACCACTGTCTCTACGCCCTTCACCAACTGTCTCTACGTCCTTCACCCACTGTCTCTACGCCCTTCACCCACTGTCTCTACGTTCTTCACCCACTGTCTCTACGCCCTTCACCCACGGCCTTATGTCCTTCACCCACTGTCTCTATGTTCTTCACCCACTGTCTCTCTGCCCTTCACCCACGGGCCTTATGTCCATCATCCACTGTCTCTATGTTCTTCACCCACTGTCTCTCTGCCCTTCACCCACTATCTCTACACCCTTCACCCACTGTCTCTACGTCCTTCACCCACAGTCTCTACGCCCTTCACCCACTGTCTCTACGTCCTTCACCCACTGTCTCTACGCCCTTCACCCATGGCCTTATGTCCTTCACCCACTGTCTCTACGCCCTTCACCCACTGTCTCTACGTCCTTCACCCACTGTCTCTCTGCCCTTCACCCACTGTCTCTCTGCCCTTCACCCACTCTCTCTATGTACTTCACCCACTGTCTCTACGCCCTTCACCCACTGTCTCTACGCCCTTCACCCACTGTCTCTATGTCCTTCACCCACTGTCTCTAAGCCCTTCACCCACGGCCTTATGTCCTTCATCCACTGTCTCTATGTCCTTCATCCACTGTCTCTCTGCCCTTCACCCACGGCCTTATGTCCTTCATCCACTGTCTCTATGCCCTTCACCCACTGTCTCTATGCCCTTCACCCACTGTCTCTACGCCCTTCACCCACTGTCTCTACGCCCTTCACCCACTGTCTCTACACCCTTCACCCACTGTCTCTACGTCCTTCACCCACTGTCTCTACGTCCTTCACCCACTGTCTCTACGCCCTTCACCCATGGCCTTATGTACTTCACCCACTGCCTCTACGCCCTTCACCCACTGTCTCTATGTTCTTCACCCACTGTCTCTATGTCCTTCACCCACTGTCTCTACGCCCTTCACCCATGGCCTTATGTCCTTCACCCACTGTCTCTATGTCCTTCACCCACTGTCTCTCTGCCCTTCACCCACTGTCTCTCTGCCCTTCACCCACTCTCTCAATGTCCTTCACCCACTGTCTCTACGCCCTTCACCCACTGTCTCTATGCCCTTCACCCACTGTCTCTATGCCCTTCATCCACTGTCTCTACGTCCTTCACCCACTGTCTCTGCGCCCAACACCCACTGTCTCTATGTCCTTCACCCACAGTCTCTACGTCCTTTACCCACGGTCTCTACGCCCTTCACCCACTGTCTCTACGTCCTTCACCCACTGTCTCTACGCCCTTCACCCATGGCCTTATGACCTTCACCCACTGTCTCTACGCCCTTCACCCACTGTCTCTATGTCCTTCACCCACTGTCTCTACGCCCTTCACCCACGGCTTTATGTCCTTCACCCACTGTCTCTATGTCCTTCACCCACTGTCTCTCTGCCCTTCACCCACGGCATTATGTCCTTCATCCACTGTCTCTCTCTCTGCCCTTCACCCACTGTCTCTATGCCTTCACCCACTGTCTCTATGCCCTTCACCCACTGTCTCTATGCCCTTCACCCACTGTCTCTACGCCCTTCACCCACTGTCTCTACGCCCTTCACCCACTGTCTCTACGTCCTTTACCCACGGTCTCTACGCCCTTCACCCACTGTCTCTACGTCCTTCACCCACTGTCTCTACGCCCTTCACCCATGGCCTTATGACCTTCACCCACTGTCTCTACGCCCTTCACCCACTGTCTCTATGTCCTTCACCCACTGTCTCTATGTCCTTCACCCACTGTCTCTGTCCTTCACCCACTGTCTCTCTGCCCTTCACCCACTCTCTCAATGTCCTTCACCCACTGTCTCTACGCCCTTCACCCACTGTCTCTACGCCCTTCACCCACTGTCTCTATGTCCTTCACCCACTGTCTCTGTCCTTCACCCACTGTCTCTGTCCTTCACCCACTGTCTCTCTGCCCTTCACCCACTCTCTCAATGTCCTTCACCCACTGTCTCTACGCCCTTCACCCACTGTCTCTATGCCCTTCACCCACTGTCTCTATGCCCTTCATCCACTGTCTCTACGTCCTTCACCCACTGTCTCTGCGCCCAACACCCACTGTCTCTATGTCCTTCACCCACAGTCTCTACGCCCTTCACCCACTGTCTCTACGCCCTTCACCCACTGTCTCTATATCCGTCACCCACTGTCTCTATGCCCTTCACCCATTGTCGCTATGTCCTTCACCCACTGTCTCTATGTCCTTCACCCACTGTCTCTCTGCCCTTCACCCACTGTCTCTCTGCCCTTCACCCACAGCCTTATGTCCTTCATACACTGTGTCTATGTCCTTCACCCACTGTCTCTCTGCCCTTCACCCACTGTCTCTATGTCCTTCACCCACTGTCTCTATGCCCTTCACCCACTGTCTCTATGTCCTTCACCCACTGTCTCTATGCCCTTCACCCACTGTCTCTACGCCCTTCACCCACTGGCTCTATGCCCTTCAACCACTGTCTCTATGTCCTTCACCCACTGTCTCTACACCCTTCACCCACTGTCTCTATGTCCTTCACCCACTGTCTCTACGCCCTTCACCCACTGTCTCTATGTCCTTCACCGACTGTCTCTATGCCCTTCACCCACTGTCTCTATGCCCTTCACCCACTGTCTATACAACCTTCTCCCACTAATTTCAGTATGCTGCTCAGCAACCTTAGCCATGCCAGCACCTGCCCCACTGTCTCTATGCCCTTCACCCACTGTCTATAAGCCCCTCTGCCATTGTCTATACGCCCCTTTCCCACTGTCTTTGTGCCCCTCTCCCACTGTCTGTAAGCCCCTCTCCCACTGTCTATGCGCCCCTCTCCCACTGTCTACGTGCCCCTCTCCCACTGTCTACGTGCCTCTCGCCCACTGTCTATGTGCCCCTCGCCCACTGTCTCTATGCCCTGCACCCACTGTCTCTATGCCCTTCACCCACTGTCTCTATGCCCTTCACCCACTGTCTCTACGCCCTTCACCCACTGTCTATGTGCCCCTCTCCCACTGTCTATGTGCCCCTCTCCCACTGTCCATGTGCCCCTCTCCCACTGTCTATGTGCCCCTCTCCCACTGTCTATGTGCCCCTCTCCCACTGTCTATGTTCCCCTCTCCCACTGTCTATGTTCCCTCTCCCACTGTCTATACGCCCCTCTCCCACTGTCTATAAGCCCCTCTCCCACTGTCTACGTGCCCCTCTCCCACTGTCTATGTGCCCCTCTCCCACTGTCTATACGCCCCTCTCCCACTGTCTATGTGCCCCTCTCCCACTCTCTATAAGCTCCTCTCCCACTGTCTATAAGCCCCTCTGCCATTATCTATACGCCCCTTTCCCACTGTTTTTGTGCCCCTCTCCCACTGTCTATAAGCCCCTCTCCCACTGTCTATAAGCTCCTCTCCCACTGTCTATACGCCCTCTCCCACTGTCTACGTGCCCTCTCCCACTGTCTATACGCCCCTCTCCCACTGTCTACGTGCCCCTCTCCCACTGTCTATACGCCCCTTTCCCACTGTTTTTGTGCCCCTCTCCCACTGTCTATAAGCCCCTCTCCCACTGTCTATAAGCCCCTCTCCCACTGTCTATAAGCCCCTCTCCCCGTGTCTATAAGCTCCTCTCCCCGTGTCTATAAGCTCCTCTCCCCGTGTCTATAAGCCCTCTCCCACTGTCTATAAGCCCTCTCCCACTGTCTATACCCCCTTTCCCACTGTCTATGTGCCCCTCTCCCACTGTCTATACCCCCTTTCCCACTGTCTATGTGCCCCTCTCCCACTGTCTATACGCCCCTCTCCCACTGTCTATAGGCCCCTCTCCCACTGTCTATGTGCCCCTCTCCCACTGTCTATACGCCCTCTCCCACTGTCTACCGGCCCCTCTCCCACTGTCTATATGCCCTCTCCCACTGTCTATAGGCCCCTCTCCCACTGTCTATATGCCCCTCTCCCACTGTCTATGCGCCCCTTTCCCACTGTCTATGTGCCCTCTCCCACTGTCTATATGTCCCTCTCCCATTGTCTATAAGCCCCCCTCCCCGACTGTCTATAAGCCCCTCTCCCGTGTCTATAAGCCCCTCTCCCACTGTCTATAAGCCCCTCTCCCCGTGTCTATAAGCCCCTCTCCCACTGTCTATAAGCCCCTCCCCACTGTCTATAGGCCCCTCTCCCACTGTCTATATGCCCCTCTCCCACTGTCTATGCGCCCCTTTCCCACTGTCTATGTGCCCCTCTCCCACTGTCTATATGTCCCTCTCCCATTGTCTATACGCCCCTCTCCCACTGTCTATACGTCCCTCTCCCACTGTCTATACTCCCTCTCCCACTATCTACGTGCCTTTCTCCCACTGTCTATGTGCCCTCTCCCACTGTCTACGTGCCCCTCTCCCACTGTCTACGTGCCCCTCTCCCACTGTCTATAAGCCCCTCTCCCACTGTCTATAAGCCCCTCTCCCCGTGTCTATAAGCCCCTCTCCCACTGTCTATAAGCCCCTCTCCCACTGTCTATACCCCCTTTCCCACTGTCTATGTGCCCCTCTCCCACTGTCTATAGGCCCCTCTCCCACTGTCTATAGGCCCCCTCCCACTGTCTATGCGCCCCTCTCCCACTGTCTATAGGCCCCTCTCCAACTGTCTATACGCCCCTCTCCCACTGTCTATAGGCCCCTCTCCCACTGTCTATACGCCCTCTCCCACTGTCTATACTCCCTCTCCCACTGTCTACGTGCCTTTCTCCGACTGTCTACGTGCCCCTCTCCCACTGTCTATACGCCCCTCTCCCACTGTCTATGTGCCCCTCTCCCACTGTCTTTGCGCCCCTCTCCCACTGTCTATACGCCCCTCTCCCACTTTCTATACGCCCCTCTCCCACTGTCTATACACCCTTCTCCCACTAATTTCAGTATGCTGCTCAGCAACCTTAGCCATGCCAGCACCTGCCCCGCAGTAAGACCAAATGTATCTTCTGGAATGGAATGCGCCCCTCTCGTGTGCCCCTCCCTCTCCCCTCCTTGAAAGAATAGCTTTTGCAAAAATGCCTTCTACCTCTTTTCGCAGCTTGACTCAAGTGAGCAACAAGAACATCGCAAACACAAAGTTCCGAATCAGAAAGTAAGATCAGGGTAAGGTAGATTAATGATGTGTAATTTCTTGTTGTAAAGAAATGTAAGTTTGTCTTTGACCATTCATTGCATTGCATTAAGATGGCACAATGAAACAATCTAGTTAAAGCAGATTATTTCACAGTGATAATTAGGATGTTCTGCACTGCAGAATCTCTCAATGATGCGTGCATATTTATTCATGGATGCCAACAGGAGCCAGACTTACCCAGATATTTCACCAATACAATCTTTTTTATTATAAAATCATTGATCTTTCATCTCTGTGTTTTCATAATTATCCCTAATAAATGTTATTAGTTGAATTGAATAAATGCATTCCTCATTTTACAGAGTAACTGTCGTTTATAATTTAGTAGGTCTGTTGGTAATTGTTATATACACTATGCATAGCACATGTTTGGGCTCCACCTTGAAATCGCTGATCTGCTTGCCTCAATAAGTTAATGCTCGAACATTGGTTGCCAGGATTGGCCATTTGTATCTACTCTCTTAATAATTGCAAAACGGTGCAAGTTAGACACATGTTCATTAAATGCATACTGAGAGGTGATGCAAGGCTTGCTACCTTGACTAGATCCTCCAGAGACTTACACGGCCTGTTGCATTTATTCACATAATATTGGAATCAGATTGATAAATGTAGTTTATTATTAAATTCAACATAATTTCACCCACTGTCTCTATGCCCTTCACCCACTGTCTCTACGCCCTTCACCCACTGTCTCTACACCCTTCACCCACTGTCTCTACGCCCTTCACCCACTGTCTCTACACCCTTCACCCACTGTCTCTACACCCTTCACCCACTGTCTCTATGCCCTTCACCCACTGTCTCTATGCCCTTCACCCATTGTCTATGTGCCCCTCTCCCACTGTCTATGTGCCCCTTTTCCACTGTCTATGTGCCCCTTTTCCACTGTCTGTGCCCCTCTCCCACTGTCTATGTGCCCCTCTCCCACTGTCTATGTGCCCTCTCCCACTGTCTATGTGCCCCTCTCCCACTGTCTATGTGCCCCCCTCCCACTGTCTATAAGCCCCTCTGCCATTGTCTATATGCCCTCTCCCACTGTCTATGTGCCCCTCCCCACTGTCTATGTGCCCTCTCCCACTGTCTATGTGCCCCTCTCCCACTGTCTTTGTGCCCCTCTCCCACTGTCTATAAGCCCCTCTCCCACTGTCTATAAGCCCCTCTCCCACTGTCTATACGCCCCTTTCCCACTGTCTATGTGCCCCTCTCCCACTGTCTATACGCCCCTCTCCCACTGTCTATACGCCCTTTCCCACTGTCTTTGTGCCCCTCTCCCACTGTCTATAAGCTCCTCTCCCACTGTCTATATGACCCTCTCCCCGTGTCTATAAGCCCCTCTCCCTGTGTCTATAAGCCCCTCTCCCTGTGTCTATAAGCCCCTCTCCCACTGTCTATAAGCCCCTCTCCCACTGTCTATAAGCCCCTTCCCACTGTCTATATGCCCCTTTCCCACTGTCTATACGCCCCTCCCCACTGTCTATACGCCCCTCTCCCACTGTCTATGTGCCCCTTTCCCACTGACTATGTGCCCCCTCCCACTGACTATGTGCCCTCTCCCACTGTCTATACGCCCCTCTCCCACTGTCTATACGCCCCTCTCCCACTGTCTATACGCCCCTCTCCCACTGTCTATACGCCCCTCTCCCACTTTCTATATGCCCCTCTCCCACTGTCTATACACCCTTCTCCCACTAATTTCAGTATGCTGCTCAGCAACCTTAGCCATGCCAGCACCTGCTCCGCAGTAAGACCGGCCTCATTCCATTTCAGAAAACACATGTATCTTCTGGAATGGAATGCGCCCCTCTCGTGTGCCCCATCCTCTCCCCTCCTTGAAAGAATAGCTTTTGCAAAAATGCCTTCTACCTCTTTTCGCAGCTTGACTCAAGTGAGCAACAAGAACATCGCAAACACAAAGTTCCGAATCAGAAAGTAAGATCAGGTTAAGGTAGATTAATGATGTGTAATTTCTTGTTGTAAAGAAATGTAAGTTTGTCTTTGACCATTCATTGCATTGCATTAAGATGGCACAATGAAACAATCTAGTTAAAGCAGATTATTTCACAGTGATAACTAGGATATTCTGCACTGCAGAATATCTCAATGATGCGTGCATATTTATTCATGGATGCCAACAGAAGCCAGGCTTACCCAGATATTTCACCAATACAATCTTTTTTATTATTAAATCATTGATCTTTCATCTCTGTGTTTTCATAATTATCCCTAAAAAATGTTATTAGTTGAATTGAATAAATGCATTCCTCATTTTACAGAGTAACTATTTGACTGTCGTTTATAATTTAATAGGTCTGTTGGTAATTGTTATATACACTATGCATAGCACATGTTTGGGCTCCACCTTGAAATCACTGATCTGCTTGCCTCAATAAGTTAATGCTCGAACATTGGTTGCCAGGATTGGCCATTTGTATCTACTCTCTTAATAATTGCATAACGGTGCAAGTTAGACACATGTTCATTAAATGCATACTGAGAGGTGATGCAAGGCTTGCTACCTTGACTAGATCCTACAGAGACTTACACGGCCTGTTGCATTTATTCACATAATATTGGAATCAGATTGATAAATGTAGTTTATTATTAAATTCAACATAATTTCTACATAATGGTTGGATAATTTCCACACCACTACAGATGTGTCGCTATAGTAGCCGGCAGCTCGTGAGCATTCTGAGTTGGTAGACTCTGACGTGCTAGCTGAGTGTACATAAGTCTAGAATGAGGAGGCAACAATAGCTAGCTCACCTCTGCGAGTTAGCCAAAGTGGCTACACGCTATGCAGCGCTCGTTTAGCTAGCCCGGTCTCGAAAGTACACGTAGGACCGGATCACAGCAGTGGGACCGGACCTTCATTACCAAGTCTGGGAAGAGAGGTAAGCAGTGCTTGACCGAGGCAGACAGAAGCAGCGGGGGGTACCCACCGAACCGCTCTCTTCAAGTAGCCTCCAGTAACTGGCCACAGATCGCTCAGGAGCCGGGTTGGATGTGGGCAGCCACCACATACCCCACGCCCAGGCAGATAAGACATTGGCTCCAACCACCCAATTCATCTCCACTTCCTGCACCTCAGACCCAGCCACGGTAGCAGCATTTACGTGGCTCATCACACTCTAGTGACTCCTTGTGGCGGGCCGGGTACCTGCATGCTGACTTTGGTTGTCAATTGAACAGTGTTTCCTCTGACACATTGGTTCAGCTGGCTTCCGGGTTAAGTGGGCGGGTGTTAAAAAAGCGCGGTTTGGCGGGTCATGTTTCAGAGGACACATGACTCGACTGTTGCCTCTCCTGAGACCGTTGGGGAGTTGCAGCGATGAGACAAGATCGTAATTGTATCGCAATTGGATAACACAAAATTGGGGAGAAAAATATATACTAATTTAAAAAACTACTGAGAACAAATACAACCTTGAGCACACAACATCCAGGGAGTGAGCACGCTCTACCACTAAGGGACAGTTTAGTTGCTACAACATAAGACTCGTCTTACTCGTCATAAGTCTCGTTTTCCAATTGTTTCTTTTAGTAGCTGTCTGCCTCTTAGACAGGTCAAGCCCGTTCTGTCAGCCACCTTCAGAGCCCAGCCAATGTCTGCCTTCTTCCAAGTTTAGCCCAGACTTTCAAATTCCAGTCCAGGCTCTGTCAGCCACCTTCAGAGCCCAGCTACTGTCTGACTCCTAGAAAAGCCAAGTCTCTATCAGCAACCTCCTAATTTACAGTTTCAATATAGAGTCTCCCCTGACAGCTGTTTGTTAGACTGAATATCAGGACTCTAAATATACTGTAAGGTATCTTTTAGCTCAGTCCCCCAAGTGTGTCTTCCACCTGTAAACTATGAAAACTACAAAACTTAATAGTAACTGTATGATCAACTTAGTAGATGATATCCTATGTAAATATGAATGTGCATCATTGTACTCAGTCTTCCTCTTTTGTGTCTTCTTAATATTTGCCTTGAAATAATTTGATTGCTGACGGTGACTTATCCTTCCACTTCGTGTTTTCAAAAATACCCCTCGAGAGAGACCATAAAGCCATGTCAAACTGTACTATTGCAGAAATGTTTTTATATGTAAATATTTATGATCATCATTATAATAAAACTCAGTCTTCTTACAATACATAAATATGCATGTCTGCATCATTATAATACAACTCAGTATTCATCTTGTGTCTTCTTAATATTTGTCTGGAAATATATTAATTAATGAAGTTGATGACTTATCCTTCCACTTATACTGTCTTTAAAAAATATCCCTCCATATACCACTCAAGAGAGGCATAGTAAGTAATGTCCCCCGTCTGAAAATTGTCTACACCATAATTCCCCCCTTGGATTGGAGAGAGAATAAATGCATAGTTAATAATGCAAATGTTATTAGTAGGCTATGATATAAGGTTAATATATTGTACAAGTTGGACATATACAGTGCCTTCAGAAAGTATTCATACCCCTTGATTTATTCCTAATTTTGTTGTGTTACAACCTGAATTCAAAATTGATTAAAAAAATAATAATCTCTCCTATCTACAGTGCCTTGTGAAAGTATTCGGCCCCCTTGAACTTTGTGACCTTTTGCCACATTTCAGGCTTCAAACATAAAGATATAAAACTGTATTTTTTTGTGAAGAATCAACAACAAGTGGGACACAATCATGAAGTGGAACGACATTTATTGGATATTTCCAACTTTTTTAACAAATCAAAAACTGAAAAATTGGGCGTGCAAAATTATTCAGCCCCCTTAAGTTAATACTTTGTAGCGCCACCTTTTGCTGCGATTACAGCTGTAAGTCGCTTGGGGTATGTCTCTATCAGTTTTGCACATCGAGAGACTGAAATTTTTTTCCCATTCCTCCTTGCAAAACAGCTCGAGCTCAGTGAGGTTGGATGGAGAGCATTTGTGAACAGCAGTTTCCAGTTCCTTCCACAGATTCTCGATTGGATTCAGGTCTGGACTTTGACTTGGCCATTCTAACACCTGGATATGTTTATTTTTGAACCATTCCATTGTAGATTTTGCTTTATGTTTTGGATCATTGTCTTGTTGGAAGACAAATCTCCGTCCCAGTCTCAGGTCTTTTGCAGACTCCATCAGGTTTTCTTCCAGAATGGTCCTGTATTTGGCTCCATCCATCTTCCCATCAATTTTAACCATCTTCCCTGCCCCTGCTGAAGAAAAGCAGGCCCAAACCATGATGCTGCCACCACCATGTTTGACAGTGGGGATGGTGTGTTCAGGGTGATGAGCTGTGTTGCTTTTACGCCAAACATAATGTTTTGCATTGTTGCCATAAAGTTCAATTTTGGTTTCATCTGACCAGAGCACCTTCTTCCACATGTTTGGTGTGTCTCCCAGGTGGCTTGTGGCAAACTTTAAACAACACTTTTTATGGATATTTTTAAGAAATGGCTTTCTTCTTGCCACTCTTCCATAAAGGCCAGATTTGTGCAATATACGACTGATTGTTGTCCTATGGACAGAGTCTCCCACCTCAGCTGTAGATCTCTGCAGTTCATCCAGAGTGATCATGGGCCTCTTGGCTGCATCTCTGATCAGTCTTCTCCTTGTATGAGCTGAAAGTTTAGAGGGACGGCCAGGTCTTGGTAGATTTGCAGTGGTCTGATACTCCTTCCATTTCAATATTATCGCTTGCACAGTTCTCCTTGGGATGTTTAAAGCTTGGGAAATCTTTTTGTATCCAAATCCGGCTTTAAACTTCTTCACAACAGTATCTCGGACCTGCCTGGTGTGTTCCTTGTTCTTCATGATGCTCTCTGCGCTTTTAACGGCCCTCTGAGACTATCACAGTGCAGGTGCATTTATACGGAGACTTGATTACACACAGGTGGATTGTATTTATCATCATTAGTCATTTAGGTCAACATTGGATCATTCAGAGATCCTCACTGAACTTCTGGAGAGAGTTTGCTGCACTGAAAGTAAAGGGGCTGAATAATTTTGCACGCCCAATTTTTCAGTTTTTGATTTGTTAAAAAAGTTTGAAATATCCAATAAATGTCGTTCCACTTCATGATTGTGTCCCACTTGTTGTTGATTCTTCACAAAAAAATACAGTTTTATATCTTTATGTTTGAAGCCTGAAATGTGGCAAAAGGTCGCAAAGTTCAAGGGGGCCGAATACTTTCGCAAGGCACTGTACATACAATACCACATAATGACAGTGAAAATTGTTTTTTAAATTAATTTTAGCAAATTTATTGAAAATGAAATACAGAAATATCTCATTTACATAGGTATTCACACCCCTGAGTCACTTTGTAGAAACACCTTTGGCAGTAATATCAGCTGTGAATCTTTCTGGGTAAGTCTCAAGAGCTTTCCACACCTGGATTGTGCAACACCTGCCCATTATCATTTTCTAAATTCTTCAAGCTCTGTCACATTGGTTGTTGATCATTACTTAACAACCATTTTCAGGTATTTCCATAGATTTTCAAGTAAATGTAAGTCAAAACTGTAACTTGGCCACTCAGGAACATTCACTGTCTTCTTGGCAAGCAATTCCAGTGTAGATTTGGCGTTGTGTTTTAGGTTATTGTCCTTCTTTTCACTTTGTCAATTAAGTTAGTATTGTGGAGTAACTACAATGTTGTTGAACCATCCTGAGTTTTCTCCCATAACAACCATTAAACTCTGTAACTGTTTTAAATTTACCAGTGGCCTCACCATTGGTTTCCTTTCTCTCCGGAAATTGAGTTAGGAAGGACGGTGTCTTTGTAGTGACTGGGTTAATTGATACACCATCCAAAGTGTAATTAATAACTTCGCCATTCTCAAATGGATATTCAATGTCTGCCTTATAATTTGCAAATAAATTCATTAAAAATCCTACAATGTGATTTTCTGGATTTTCTTTTCTCATTTTGTCTGTCATAGTTGAAGTGTACCTATGATGAAAATTACAGGCCTCTCTCATCTTTTTAAGTGGGAGAACTTGCACAATTGGTGGCTGCCTAAATACTTTTTTGCCCCACTGTAGGTGCCCTTAGGTGACTTTTTCCACTTTTTGTTAGTTACAGCCTTATTCTAAAATTAATTAAATACATTTTTCCCCTCATCAATCTACACAAAATAACCCATAATGACGAAGTGAAAGCAGGTATTCAGAACCTTTGCTATGAGACTCGAAATTGAGCTCAGGTACATCCTGTTTCCATTGATCATCCTTGAGATGTTTCTACAACTTGATTGGAGTCCACCTTTGGTAAATTCAATTGATTGGACAATTTGGGGCGGCAGTGGTTAGAGCATTGGGCCAGTAACCGAAAGGTTGCTGGATTGAATCCCCGAGCTGACACGGTAAAAGTCTGTCGTTCTGCCCCTGAACAACCCACTGTTCCCCGGTAGGCCATCATTGTAAATAAGAATTTGTTCTTAACTGACTTGCCTAGTTAAATAAAGGTTACATTTAAAAAATAAATAAACAATTGGGGGGGGGGGTGCACATACCTGTCTATATAAGGTCCCAGAGTTGACAGTGCATGTCAGAGCAAAAACCAAGCCATGAGGTGGAAGGAATTGTCTGTAAAGTTCAGAGACAGGATTGTGTCGAGGCACAGATCTGGGGAAGGGTACCACAACATTTCTGCAGCATTGAAGTTCTCCAAGAACACAGTGACCTCCATCATTATTAAATGGAAGAAGTTTGGGACCACCAAGACTCTTCCTAGAGCTGGCCGCCCAGCCAAACTGAGCAATGGGGGAAGAAGGGCATTGGTAAGGGAGGTGACCAAGAACCTGATGGTCACTCTGACAGAGGTCTAGAGTTCCTCTGTGGAGATGGGAGAACCTTCCAGAAGGACAACCATCTCTGTAGCACTCCACCAATCTTGCCTTTATGTTAAAGTGGCCAGACGGAACCACTCAGTAAAAGGCACATGACAGCCAATTTGGAGTTTGCCAAGAGGCACCTAAAGGACTCTGATCATGAGAAACAAGATTCTCTGGTCCAGCGTCACATCTGGAGGAAACATGGCACCATCCCTACGGTGAAGCATGGTGGTGGCAGCATCATGCTGTGGGGATGTTTTTCAGCAGCAGGGACTGGGAGACTAGTCAGGATCGAGGGAAAAATGAATGGAGCAAAGTACAGTATTTTAGCTTTTTATTATTATTTATACATTTGCAAAAATGTCTAAAAAACAGTTTTTGCTTTGTCATTATGGGGTATTGTGTGTAGATTGATGGGGGGGGGCTATTAAATACATTTTAGAATAACGTTGTAACAAAATGTGGAAAAAGTCAAGAGGACTGAATGCTTTCCAAATGCACTGTAATTGTATGTGGGGTACAGAGAGGAGTTAGTCATTAAAACAATTATGCTAAACTATTATTTCAGTCTATGCAACTTATTATATGACTTGTTAAGCATATTTGTACTCCTGAACATATTTAGGCTTACCATAACAAAGGGGTTGAATACTTACTGACACAAAACATTTCAGCTTTTCATTTTTAATTAATTGGTTTAAAAAAAATTGAACAAAAGATTATTCCACTTCCACATTATAGGGTATTGTCTGTAGGCCAGTGAAACAAAAGGCTCAATTGAATCAATTTTAAATGTGGAAAATGCCACGGTGTGTGAATACTTAATGAAGGGCAAAAAAAAAGATCTGCAGTTTCCCTCGCCACTGTAACACTGGTAACTGTGAGCATATGTGTGAACGCTCATTGTTGGCGTGGTCGTGCACGTAAAGCGGTAATTCAATTACTGATTTCCATTTACTAGTGCTGAGTGATTAGTGCTCTTTGAGGTAGGTTTGGTGTTGGTTCATTATTAAAAATAAACACAGTTTTCGATTTTGATTAATTTTAAACATTAAATGCATTAAACAATTATAATTGTATAGCTTTTTAATGGAAATTCCCAAGCCCAAAATAGTTCACATTCATTAAATTGCCAAAACATTTAAAATATTAAATTGTCTCTGTCAGTTCCACATTGGGTTGACATCAATAGAAAATAGGAAAATACTATGAAATAATAAAATATTTATGTTGTGTATATTACTTAGCTGTTATTTGATGACTATTATTTTTCATTCCTTAAAAGTCATCACATCGCTGCTCTGGAAGTAGCTGCCAAACGGCCAGACAACGTTCTCTCTGCTCCCAATACTGTACTGTCATCTATTTAGCTAGGCTAGCCTGCAGAGCTGTCTGATTAAATCATTTTACTAGTTCTTCAAAGTACTTAAGGCATAATTTCACGATCTGTCTCTATCCATATCTTTCTTCCTTGTGTTGTGTACATTCATCTCGAATGCTATCTGTTCCTTGTATGCGTTCAGTCTTTATCTAACCTAATTTATTAGGCGTTAAAGTGTAAGTGTATCCATCTATGTCCGAGCCGGATAAGGCGCAATGGATCATGGTCATTGTAGTTAATTACAACTTTTCTGGGCTGAACTAGGCGGAATATTTATTTAATGAAAACTAAAACTCCCTTCAGCCCAGCGTTCCATTCTCTGGTGAATGATTTGATTTCTCTCAAGAGAAAGGGGGCTTTAGGCTCACAAAAAAACGGAACTAAATGGAATTGAAGTACAGGTAATTGAACCGATCTCGGTCAACCCCGCCCCCCCAAAAATAGATGTCGGTTAACCGCTCAGCACTAATAGTTACCTGTGGGTTATATGGCAAAATGGCAATATTAAATATCGTTCTCAATCTCATATGTTAGTAACAAACTATTCTCGTTTCAGGCAATGTTATGATGCTACTTACATCGGGACAGCTTTTTAGGACAGCTGTCTGCTATATCAACGTTTGTTTTGTATCAAGGACCCTAAACAATGCTACTGCGCTATTTAGCACAACGTCAATATACAACCATCATGTGTTCACACACGCATAAACCTGCCTCACTCACCGCCTTTATTGCCAGTCCTCATATCCAGTTAGCCTTTTCTCAATGAATGAATAAGCAATGCTATCTCTGGTCAATAGCCTATGGCATTGGCAACTCATCCAACACAACTCTCTTTACTCATTCTGCAGTGCTGACTTGTCTGTCTCTGTCTTTTAATCAAAAGTGTGTGTGCATAGATCTGTGTGGGTCGACAACCCATCAGCCAAAGATGGTCAAAGGAAAGACAACAGCAGATAGTACTATAGACTTGACTTAGCCTAAAGAATATTACCAATACTTGTCTCAGCTCATGATGTCATGTTATCCTACATTCTAAAGCAGGGATGGGGGTAGGGGCCACACAAGTATATATATCGTTTTGTCTTTGGAAATTGATCCACGGGACTACAAAAAGGGCCCTGTTCTAGGGCTGTCTAGAGTCTTCAGATATTTCACACCTACCCAATTTGAGTATAAACTGTAAGCTATAAGCTGTCCAAGTATTTGAATCACCAATTAATGTTAGTGAAAATAACCACATTGAAAAGAATTAACCACAATGAAAATATAACTAGATTATAACTAGGCTACAGGGGTGATTATTGGGCCTCATGAATGAGCTATACATGGTTTTTAATTTGGAACTGTCCAAAAAGGTAATATACTAGAACAGAGCTGTAGGCTCCTTGCCTTATTCCTTACCGTTAGTGGACTGATCTCGAAGAACCACAGGTGAATGCAAATCCCCTGGGTTGGTCTCTGACATATTGCTTCCACTTATCCTATATTTTGATGATTTAAGGAGAAGAGAGATGAGGAGAGGAAAGTCCCTTTCGGAGACTCAGTTTCCAATGCTAACTTGATTTAAATCGTCTACAACTTGAATTTAAAGGTAGCACAAGTTTGTGAAAGACCGCATTGAACTACCCATTGTACGGGTCTCATTCATGCTGCTGGCAACTTAGATTGTATATAACTCTAGATATATTATTTGCCAGCTCACTTGTTGCTCCCTTTCAATCAATACTTCTCAGTCAGATACAGAATGTTTACTTCAATTAGTATTGCATAACTCTTACCTGTGCGCTGTACAGTAACCCTGTGTGCTGTTCAATTTATGTTGTGTGAAACCAGTGAGAATCTCTCTCTCTCTCTCTCTCTCTCTCTCTCTCTCTCTCTCTCTCTCTCTCTCTCTCTCTCTCTCTCTCATACACATACTCACATACACATACACACTCACACTGACACTGACAATCATGAGGAAATACAGGAGTTAAGAGGATCGGGTTACAGTCAGTCAACTCTGTCCTATATCAGTCTGCTGCAGCCCCCTCCAGCTGATAACGGTCACAGTGCAGTCTGTGTGCAGTGGGTCTGAGTAGTCCTCATCCTGTCCTGTTTTTGCACTGGACCATGATCATTTTAATATTAAATGATTCAACCCAAAGCTGCTACAAAGTGTCTCTTGGGACCTTAGGTTTGATCAGTTCTTTGTCTTGTCTTACTCTGTCACTCTCCCAGGTCTTGAACCAGAATGACAGTGGGTGTGTCCATGCTCCTATTATCTGGGACCCTGCTCTGTGGACTACTGTTCCACACAGTGAGTCAGAATGGAGTCAGGGACAGGAGCAGCACCAGGAGACCCAACTTCATCATCATTCTGGAAGATGGTATTGGTTGGAGAGACCTGGGAGCCAACCAGCAGGCGAGTCCGAGATCAAACCAAACCCTTAATCTGGACCTGATGGGAATGAGGTACAGCTCTTGGTAGCCTGTTCGCTAACCAACTAGCCTAACTTACATTAAGATATAACTGTCATGGATAAATGCTACAGAGAAGCTTTAATTCCAGCGCAGATGTCAAATACCTTTATTGGATCTTTTATTTTTTGTTTCAAGATTTTATTGTGTATTTTATAAACAACACAAAACATACACATACAAACGACAACATTATACAAACATCAACTACATCACACCTGCCCAGACCCACTAGCTAGCACACACCCACATCTCCAGTGCCTGCGTCACTTTAAGCCACATGGCCTCAAACTGCACCATTTTGTTCCTTTCCATAGCCCACGCACTTTACATTTTTAGATAATACAAATGCGTTAATGACGGAGGATTGGTTGATTTCCAGTTTTTAAGTATATGTTTTTTAATGATGATTGACGAGGAAAGTATCATCCAACCCATATGGTATGTCACTGCACCCTCAAATGCCATATCTTGATTATAGTGCTGATCCATTAACCGATATTTTGGTTATTTTTCCGTTTTTAAACTATTTATTTCATGAAAGTAGGCCTAAAGTAATGTAAATAAATGATGGTTAATAAGTGATAAACAGTAACGAGCAGTCACTTCCAACAAGGGACTTTTATTAATTGTTTTATTCTGTGTTGTTACAGTATTCAACCCACATATAACATTTAATGTTTAGAAAAATAATCAAAACCCGAAAACATGATAATTTTTTTACAATCTAACCGAACTCCAAAAGCACTAATTGCTCAGCACTAGTCTTGAAATATGCAGACAGAAGGATTAAAAGTACATTTACATTGTAATACTTCTGACACCATGCTCATAACTTTGGGACTTTATAACATCCACAGAATAAATGGATTATTTAGTAATTATTAGGTTAACACTTAATACATGACTCTGTCTGCCATTGTGCTGTAGAATTTGTGGATTTTGTCTCTTGTAATAAATTACTTACATTCATTTATACTGGATAAAACGTACATTTTCGTTAACTGTAATCTCGTTTGTTATGTTCCAACATGCCCTCCATCTTGAGCCAGTATCAGTTCTTTTTAAGTCTTGGTTCCAAGAGTTTATATTTTTTTCTAAGAGATTTTTTATTTTTATTTTTGTTTTTATTTCACCTTTATTTAACCCGATAGTCTAGTTGAGAACAAGTTCTCATTTACAACTGCGACCTGGCCAAGATAAAGCAAAGCAGTTCGACATAAACAACAACACAGAGTTACACATGGAAAATACAAGCATACAGTCAATAACACAATAGAAAAAAATAAAGTCTATATAGTGTGTGCAAATGGCAGATTGTCAGTTGGATAGGCTCTCTGCAAGGTTTTGTATAGTTTACCTTTCATACGTATATCATTTTCTGACTCAAATAGGATTCACTCAAGATTGCTCATTTTTGGGGGGAAATAAGTTACAAAGAAAATATCTACATTAGTCAATCCAAAAGAGTTGTTTAAAGCTGTCATGTATTTCCTATTAGCAAGTCATATATGGTTTCTATGCCTTTAGTTTTCCATGTGGACCAATTTATTGGTGAAGGCACTGCATCCCGCTGCGTCACTCGGGAGGTGTGCAGAGAGTTTCTTGATGAAAACTTGCTCCAGAGCGCTCAGGACCTCAGACTGGGGTGAAGGTTCACCTTTCAACAAGACAGTGACCCTAAGCACACAGCCAAGACAATGCAGGAGTGGCTCCGGAAAAAGTCTCTGAATTTCCTTGAGTGGCCCAGCCAGAGCCCGGACTTGAACCCGATCAAACATCTCTGGAAAGACCTGAAAAAAGCTGTGCAGTGATGCTCCTCATCCAACCTGACAGAGCTTGAGAGGTTCTGCAGAGAAGAATGGGAGAAACTCCCCAAATACAGGTGTGCCAAGCTTGTAGAGTCATACCCAAGAAGACTCAAGGCTGTAATCGCTGCCAAAGGTGCTTCAACAAAGTACTGAGTAAAAGGTATGAATACTTATGTAAATGTGATATTTCAGTTTTTTATTTTTAATACATTTGCAAAAATGTCTAAAAACCTGTTTTTGCTTTGTGATTATGGGGTATTCTGTGTAGATTGATGAGGGGAGCCTCTGGACCTTAGGAGGCTAACGCAGCGATACAACTCCCATGCACTCAATATTATACACACAGATAGGTAAAATATGCCCTTTAAAAATCGAAATGTGACGGGGAAAAAGATACAGCTATTTAGTAGAACACAACCCTTGTATACTGTAACTTGGGTTGCAGCTGTTGATATAGCCTACCTACTCATTGAGACAGTTGTATGTTGGTCATGGTGTGAGAAGTTTACAGGTTAGTGCAAAGGGAACATAGTTCTAAACAAATGTAGCCCTGATCATTAGAACAGAAATGTCAACATGTTTTGGTAAGTGGACGTGCGGTTCATTTTCAGGACCCCATTTCAGAAAAAAAATTCTGTGTCTATGTCAACATTCTGATTCCCAAGGCAAATATGGTGTTCCGTACTCTCATGTCAGAGCAAAGCTGCCTCTAGACCAAGAATCATCAACTAGATTCAGCCGCGGGACGATTTCTTCTTGAGCAGATGGTCAGTGTGCCGGAACATAATTATAAATCATTTGTAGACTACACATTGACCGCAAGAAGCTCAAACAGATATAATGTTTGACCAAAACATAATCATTTCAAACCTGGCTTACATTTGTATTTGCGTGGGAATACTTTGGAACAGATCATTTGGGGCTGATTTGCAAGTGTTTTTACAGTATTTTATACCCAACAATTAAAAATGAAATGAACTTGTTTTTGCTTATAAAATATAATAAAACCACCTGTTGGACAAATTAGGCCCACAGGCCGCCAGTTGGCAAAACACTGCTCTAGACTGTGACAAATGTCTAAACCTAAAATGGTGAGCAGAATGTGTGTCTAAACCTAAAATGGTGAGCAGAATGTGTCTAAACATAACATGGTGAGCAGAATGTGTGTCTAAACCTAAAATGTTGAGCAGAATGTGTGTCTAAACATAAAATGGTGAGCAGAATGTGTGTCTAAACCTAAAATGGTGAGCAGAATGTGTGAGTAAACCTAAAATGGTGAGCAGAATGTGTGTCTAAACCTAAAATGGTGAGCAGAATGTGTGTCTAAACCTAAAATGGTGAGCAGAATGTGTGTCTAAACCTAAAATGGTGAGCAGAATGTGTGTCTAAACATAAAATGGTGGCTCTGCCAAGCGGACCACCTGGGATGGGGGGCACAGGGTGCCCACGGTGTCCCACTGGCCTGTCAGGGTACCATCCAACAGCAGCAGCTCTGCCCTGCTCAGTATAGTCATTACAGTACAGATATATCTGAAGCTACACCCAGCTCAGATACAAAACATAGGTGTATATTAAAAATAACTGCTAAGGTACATTTACCAAGATAGATGGATGAATAGGTTACACTTTTGAGTTATTCGTGCAGAGTTGACCCTCTGTTTCTCCTCATCTCCCTTCTCTCTTTCTTCCCTCTCCCTTCTCCCAGGGGTCTGGATATCTTCCCCACCCTCCTCTCCCTGGGTGGAGTGAATCCCCATCAGACAGAAGCTATGACGGTATCGATGCCACCGATGACCTTCTACATGGCAAAGAAACAGGACATGAGGTACGACCCACTAAGGAGTGATCAGAGCTAGTCATAGAAGGACATGAGGTACGACCCACTAAGGAGTGATCAGAGCTAGTCCTAACAGGACATGAGGTACGACCCACTAAGGAGTGATCAGAGCTAGTCCTAACAGGACATGAGGTACGACCCACTAAGGAGTGATCAGAGCTAGTCATAGAAGGACATGAGGTACGACCCACTAAGGAGTGATCAGAGCTAGTCCTAACAGGACATGAGGTACGACCCACTAAGGAGTAATCAGAGCTAGTCCTAACAGGACATGAGGTACGACCCACTAAGGAGTGATCAGAGCTAGTCCTAACAGGACATGAGGTACGACCCACTAAGGAGTGATCAGAGCTAGTCATAGAAGGACATGAGGTACGACCCACTAAGGAGTGATCAGAGTTAGTCCTAACAGGACATAAGGTACGACCCACTAAGGAGTGATCAGAGCTAGTCATAACAGGACATGAGGTACGACCCACTAAGGAGTGATCAGAGCTAGGCATAATAGGACATGAGGTACGACCCACTAAGGAGTGATCAGAGCTAGTCCTAACAGGACATGAGGTACGACCCACTAAGGAGTGATCAGAGCTAGTCATAGAAGGACATGAGGTACGACCCACTAAGGAGTGATCAGAGCTAGTCATAATAGGACATGAGGTACGACCCACTAAGGAGTGATCAGAGCTAGTCATAATAGGACATGAGGTACGACCCACTAAGGATCTCTTTGTTTCTTGGGACCTAGGACAAGCATCTCTGTTTTGTCCGAGTTTAAAAGAACATTTGCAGACATCCACTTCCTTATGTCTGAAACACAGGCTTCTAGCGTGGGCAATATTGGGGCTTCAACATGTTTCATCGAAATGTACAGCTGTGTGTCATCCCCAAGCAGTGAAAGTTAACATTATGTTTCCGAATGACATCACCAAGAGGTCAAATATATAGTGAAAACAATATTCACACTATTATTCCCAATATTAACAGTGTTTTCCTGTACACAGACTTCTTGTACAGTAATACCACTGAGGCTTCTGGGTTGCACTAGGTTGGGTATACTCCTCTCTTGTGGGGAGTATATGACAACGCAATAAGTAGGATGAAATTGCCAATACACACTGACACACTATTATACACACTATTATCCCACTAATAGCTGGGTTTAATTTAACAAGACAAAGAGCTTTCTTCCAAGGTTAACTTCACTTTAACCTGAGACATTTCAATGAAATGAAACACAGGAGACTTGTTTGATTCACATTCCCTTTAATTTGTGGTTTAAAATCTTAAATCAAAACTTCAAAAGAACATTAGTGTTCTCAAAGCTCCACCCTTTGGCAAATCAGTCACAAGGTAATAACAATAGGCATACTGTTTACATACATACACACACATAATATGTATGTATGTATGTATGTATGTATGTATATACAGTGGGGAAAACAAGTATTTGATACACTGCCGATTTTGCAGGTTTTCCAACTTACAAAGCATGTAGAGGTCTGTAATTTTTATTATAGGTACACTTCAACTGTGAGAGACGGAATCTAAAACAAAAATTCAGAAAATCACATTGTATGATTTTTAAGTAATTAATTTGCATTTTATTGCATTACATAAGTATTTGATACATCAGAAAAGCAGAACTTAATATTTGGTACAGAAACCTTTGTTTGCAATTACAGAGTTCATACATTTCCTGTAGTTCTTGACCAGGTTTTCACACACTGCAGCAGGGATTTTGGCCCACTCCTCCATATAGACCTTCTCCAGATCCTTCAGGTTTCAGGACTGTCGCTGGGCACTACAGACTTTCTGCTCCCTCCAAAGATTTTCTATTGGGTTCAGATCTGGAGACTGGCTAGGCCACTCCAGGACCTTGAGATGCTTCTTACGGAGCCACTCCTTAGTTGCCCTGGCTGTGTGTTTCGGGTCATTGTCATGCTGGAAGACCCAGCCACGACCCATCTTCAATGCTCTTACTGAGGGAAGGAGGTTGTTGGTCAAGATCTCGTGATACATGGCCCCATCCATCCTCCCCTCAATACGGTGCAGTCGTCCTGTCCCCTTTGAAAAAAGGAAAAGAGAAAAGCATCCCCAAAGAATGATGTTTCCACCTCCATGCTTCACGGTTGGGATGGTGTTCTTGGGGTTGTACTCATCTTTCTTCTTCCTCCAAACACAGCGAGTGGAGTTTAGACCAAAAAGCTCTATTTTTGTATCATCAGACCACATGACCTTCTCCCATTCCTCCTCTGGATCATCCAGATGGTCATTGGCAAACTTCAGACGGGCCTGGACACGCGCTGGCTTGAGCAGGGGGACCTTGCGTGCCCTGCAGGATTTTAATCCATGACAGCGTAGTGTGTTACTAATGGTTTTCTTTGAGACTGTGGTCCCAGCTCTCTTTAGGTCATTGACCAGGTCCTGCCGTGTAGTTTTGGGCTGATCCCTCACCTTCCTCATGATCATTGATGCCCCACGAGGTGAGATCTTACATGGAGCCCCCCCCCCTTGGGTTGTGCCGTGGCGGAGATCTTTGTGGGCTATACTCGGCCTTGTCTCAGGATGGTAAGTTGGTGGTTGAAGATATCACTCTAGTGGTGTGGGGGCTGTGCTTTGGCAAAGTGGGTGGGGTTATATCCTTCCTGTTTGGCCCTGTCCGGGGGTGTCCTCGGATGGGGCCACAATGTCTCCTGACCCATCCTGTCTCAGCCTCCAGTATTTATGCTGCAGTAGTTTATGTGTCGGGGGGCTAGGGTCAGTTTGTTATATCTGGAGTACTTCTCCTGTCCTATTCGTTGTCCTGTGTGAATTTAAGTGTGCTCTCTCTAATTCTCTCGTTCTCTCTTTCTTTCTCTCTCTCGGAGGACCTGAGCCATAGGACCATGCCTCAGGACTACCTGACATGATGACTCCTTGCTGTCCCCAGTCCACCTGGCCGTGCCACTGCTCCAGTTTCAACTGTTCTGCCTTATTATTATTGGACCATGCTGGTCATTTATGAACATTTGAACATCTTGGCCATGTTCTGTTATAATCTCCACCTGGCACAGCCAGAAGAGGACTGGCCACCCCACATAGCCTGGTTCCTCTCTAGGTTTCTTCCTGGGTTCTGGCCTTTCTAGGGAGTTTTTCCTAGCCACCGTGCTTCTACACCTGCATTGCTTGCTGTTTGGGGTTTTAGGCTGGGTTTCTGTACAGCACTTTGAGATATCAGCTGATGTACGAAGGGCTATATAAATAAATTTGATTTGATTTGAACCCCAGACCGAGGGTGATTGACCGTCTTCTTGAACTTCTTCCATTTTCTAATAATTGCGCCAACAGTTGTTGCCTTCTCACCAAGCTGCTTGCCTATTGTCCTGTAGCCCATCCCAGCCTTGTGCAGGTCTACAATTTTATCCCTGATGTCCTTACACTGCGCTCTAGTCTTGGCCATTGTGGAGAGGTTGGAGTCTGTTTGATTGAGTGTGTGGACAGGTGTCTTTTATACAGGTAACGAGTTCAAACAGGTGCAGTTAATACAGGTAATGAGTGGAGAACAGGAGGGCTTCTTAAATAAAAACTAACAGGTCTGTGAGAGCCGGAATTCTTAGTGGTTGGTAGGTGATCAAATACTTATGTCATGCAATAAAATGCAAATTAGTTACTTAAAAATCATACAATGTGATTTTCTGGATTTTTGTTTTAGATTCCATCTCTCACAGTTGAAGTGTAGCTATGATAAAAATTACAGACTTTGTAAGTAGGAAAACCTGCAAAATCGGCAGTGTTTCGGCAGTGTTTCAAATACTTGTTCTCCCCACTGTATATATATACATGTGTGTGTGAGTGTATATATACACATACACTGTATGTATATATACATACATACATACAGTTGAAGTCGGAAATTTACATACACCTTAGCCAAATACATTTAAACTCAGTTTTTCACAATTCCTGACATTTAATCCTAGTAAAAATTCCATGTCTTAGAATCACCACTTTATTTTAAGAATGTGAAATGTCAGAATAATTGTAGAGAGAATTATTTATTTCAGCTTTTCTTTATTTCAGCACATTCCCAGTGGGTCAGAAATTTACATACACTCAATTAGTATTTTGGTAGCATTGCCTTTAAATTGTTTAACTTGGGTCAAACATTTTGGGTATCCTTCCACAATCTTCCCACAATAAGTTGGGTGAATTTTGGCCCATTCCTCCTGACAGAGCTTGTGAAACTGAGTCAGGTTTATAGGCCTCCTTGCTCGCACACGCTTTTTCAGTTCTGCCCACAAATTTTCTATAGGATTGAGGTCAGGGCTTTGTGATGGCTACTCCAATACCTTGACTTTATTGTCCTTAAACCATTTTTCCACAACTTTGGAAGTATGCTTGGGGTCATTGTCCATTTGGAAGAACCATTTGCAACCAAGCTTTAACTTCCTGACTATCTTCAGATGTTGCTTCAATATTTCCACATAATTTTCCGACCTCATGATGCCATCTATTTTGTTTAGTGTACCAGTCCCTCCTGCAGCAAAGCACCCCCACAACATGATGCTGCCACCCCCATGCTTCACGGTTGGGATGGTGTTCTTCGGCTTGCAATCCTCCCCCTTCGTCCTCCAAACATAACAATGGTCATTATGGCCAAACAGTTCGTGGCTGGGTCTTCCAGCATGACAACGACCCGAAACACACAGCCAGGGCAACTAATGAGTGGCTCCGTAAGAATCATCTCAAGGTCCTGGAGTGGCCTAGCCAGTCTCCAGATCTGAACCCAAAAAGTACGATCTTTGTCCCCATGTGCATTTGCAAACCGTAGTCTGGCTTTTTTAATGGTGGGTTTGGAGCAGTGGCTTCTTCCTTGCTGAGCAGCCTTTCAGGTAATGTCGATTCGGAATCGTTTTACTGTGGATATAGATACTTTTGTAACTGTTTCCTCCAGCATCTTCACAAGGTCCTTTGCTGTTGTTCTGGGATTGATTTGCACTTTTCGCACCAAAGTACATTCATCTCTAGAAGACAGAACGCTTCTCATTCCTGAGTAGTATGACAGCCGCGTGGTCCCATGGTGTTTATACTTGCATACTATTGTTTGTGTTTGTACAGATGAACGTGGTACCTTCAGGCATTTGGAAATTGCTCCCCATGGATGAACCAGACTTGTGGAGGTCTTCAATATTTTTTCTGAGGTCTTGGCAGATTTCTTTAGATTTTCCCATGATGTCAGGCAAAGAGGCACTGAGTTTGAAGGTAGGCCTTGAAATACATCCACAGGTACACCTCCAATTGACTCAAATTATGTCAATTAGCCTATCAGAAGCATCTAAAGCCATGACTTAATTTTCTGGAATTTTCCAAGCTGTTTAAAGGCACAGTCAACTTAGTGTATGTAAACTTCTGACCCACTGGAATTGTGATACAGTGACTTATAAGTGAAATAATCTGTCTGTAAACAATTGTTGGGAAAATAACTTGTCATGCACAAAGTAGATGTCCTAGCCGACTTGCCAAAACTATAGTTGGTTAACAAGACATTTGTGGAGTGGTTGAAAAACAAGTTTTAATGACTCCAACCTAAGTGTTTGTAAACTTCCGACTTCAACTGTATATATACACACACACACATATAATATATACATACACATTATACACAAACAATAAAAATCCACTTTCCGCCAAGACCTTCACTTAATTACCGTAGGTCTAATGCATTGATGAATAATTGTAATTTCATATTCCAAAATAATATTTAGTACAAGTCAACATTATTTTTTACAAAGTAAAAACATCTACGTCATGTCTGAAATTTTACAATATTCAACATTATTTAGTCAATGGTGTTAATAATTTTATCAGTGAAATAAAAGGACCTGTAAGGATCTACAATACTATTAATCAACTTTTTCACATTATCAGTATTTTATTATTCTTCCCACCTTTCTTCTAGAGATAAGTTCAAAAACATCACCTCAAGACCTATGATAGAACGCCGTCTCTCTCCTTCTCTATTCCACCATCCCCTCTCTTTCCCTCCCCCCTCTTCTCTCTCGGGGCGTGACACAGCTATAGCCCACTGATAAGACGCACTCTGTCTGTGCCCCTCTCTGCCCTCTTCCACCCTACACTGGGTTCTAGCCAATCTGCATCAAGCAGCAGAATATGACTCGGACCCCACTATCCAGTCAGTGTTATAAATCACTAAATGATACTAAACAGGTTATAAAAGTAAAAAGCTCAGAGCACTTCTCAATAGCTCTATATGATTGCAATTCAATATTAAAGTCCCTTTTTAACCAGGTTAAATATTGGTTAATATTAGACTAGAGGAAGGCTACAAATTCATAGCCCAGACCTGCTTCCCTTCTGATAGTTAAGGGAATGGATTTAAATTGTATTCATACTGACCTTTAGTTCCAGGTATAAGACAATGTACAGAGACGGGTCCACTATCTAGCCACACTCTACTTCTGAATGGCACATTAGAGTAACCAATCAACACTGTGGCATCTACGTTTCTCCCATTTGATCGGTGGGGACATGGGCTCGTTGGGGACATGGGGTGGGGGGGTTCTCTTAACACTGATATACTTCCTTCTTGCGTGAATGGCTCCAGTTGATTGGTTCCAGGGAAGTGGTGGG
Source organism: Oncorhynchus tshawytscha (assembly GCF_018296145.1). NCBI lineage: Eukaryota > Metazoa > Chordata > Actinopteri > Salmoniformes > Salmonidae > Oncorhynchus > Oncorhynchus tshawytscha. The sequence goes on from NC_056455.1 coordinate 1,671,985, forward strand.
TCAGTTGGTCTGTTTGCTGACGGGAGGAAACTCGTTCTCATCATCCAAACAGACGGGTCCCTCGGCAAACTCATGTTCAGGGATCACATCCCCTTTCTCAGCCCCTCCATCCTCTGAGTAGCCTGGGAAGAGGATAGAAGAAGAGAGATTACAGGGCACGTCACCAGATTTAGGACTGTATTCAGTCTATCAAGCTGAAGATTTACAGATTCCACAATACACATTTAAAGGTCATTTCCAATTGAGCCGACATATGCAGCGTTTACCGTGATGCAGTTTCCGCTAAAGCGGGAACATTTCCTTAAATTTCAATCACGCAGTAAAGCTAAACTTCTGTGATACGGATTGAAAAAAGTCCTTAATCACACAAGGTAAGACATACTACATTCATGAAGCAAACCACACACATTACCTGTGAGAGTGGTAGAAGAGGGTGCAGTCGAGGGGAGGGACACAGTGGCAGCGTATGATGGGCTGGTTGACGGTGGGAGGGACCTTCCATCCTCTGACTCCTTCTCTTCCTGTCGTGCTTCCTGTGGCGCCTCACCTCCTTCAAATAGCCTGGAGAAAACACAAAGAGAGCCTGAGTTCACGCACATATACAAACATGCTTAAGCACACACATATGCTCACCAGGGTTGGGGTCAGTTCCATTTCAATTCCAGTCAATTCAGAAAGTAAATCAAATTCCACATTTCCCTCATTGAAAAGCATTGAAATTAATTGGAATGTCATTTTGCTTCCTGAATGGACTGGAATTGAAATGTTATTGACCCCAACTCTGAGGCTCACACACACAGATCCCAGTCCCCCACCTGTGATTCCTGACCAGATCCCAGTCCCTCACCTGTGTTTCCTGACCAGAACCCAGTCCCTCACCTGTGTTTCCTGACCAGAACCCAGTCCCTCACCTGTGTTTTCTGACCAGAACCCAGTCCCTCACCTGTGTTTCCTGACCAGAACCCAGTCCCTCACCTGTGTTTCCTGACCAGAACCCAGTCCCTCACCTGTGTTTCCTGACCAGAACCCAGTCCCTCACCTGTGTTTCCTGACCAGAATCCAGTCCCTCACCTGTGTTTCCTGACCAGAACCCAGTCCCTCACCTGTGTTTCCTGACCAGAACACACTCTCCTCCGTCCTGTGGGTCAATGTTATAGATGTAGAGATGTCCATCTGATGATGCCACCAGCAGCCGAGGTAGCTTCTGAACCCTGAAAATATAGCAAGTAATAGGACTGTAAAATAAAGTGACACACCATCCCGCCCTGCATCCCCCCGCAAACACACAAACTTACGTGGACAAGGCGCATACGTTCTTGAGTCCGAACATGTTGAGTCGTACGGTGGCAAAGGCCCGGTCTTGGTGCATCATGTCAGAGACCTGGGAGGGAAGGTAGGTGCTGGCTGCTGTGAACATCTTCCCCACGTAGGCACCCCACGTAGGAGACTCGCCATCTCGACTAGAGACAGGCAGAGGAGACAGGCAGAGGAGACAGGCAGAGGAGACAACTAGCCACTGAGGACCAGAAAGGGACAAGTCGGAAGACGATCAACACAACAAAATCTGGAGAGTAAACAGTGAGTACCTGGGGCTGTGCTGTTCCAGTTTGAAGATATGGACCGTCTCTGTGTTGCTGGAGGCACAGAGGAACTGTGCGTCTGAACTAAAGGACAACGAGCTGATACTCACATACCTGAGACACAGACACACATGGTAAGAGTGATCATCCCGCAAGATACCAAAACTACCACTACAATACCTTGGAATCGTTCTGTAGTCTGTCTACACATGTAGTACCTGTTGTGTCTGTCGTATCTGTGGCTGTCATATCTGTATTCTGTCTACACATGTAGTGTCTGTTCTGTATTATCAGTAATATCTGTAGTATCTGTAGTGTCTGTAATATCTGCAGTGTATGTAGTATCTGTAGTGTATGTAGTGTCTGTAATATCTGCAGTGTCTGCAATATCTGTAGTGTATGTAGTCTCTGTAATATCTGCAGTGTATGTAGTATCTGTAGTGTATGTAGTGTCTAATATCTGTAGTGTATGTAGTCTCTGTAATATCTGCAGTGTATGTAGTATCTGTAGTGTATGTAGTGTGTAATATCTGCAGTGTATGTAGTATCTGTAGTGTATGTAGTATCTGTAGTGTATGTAGTGTCTAATATCTGCAGTGTCTGCAATATCTGTAGTCGGTCTACACAAACTCAGCAAAAAAAGAAACCTCCCTTTTTCAGGACCCTGTCTTTCAAAGATAATTTGTAAAAATCCAAATAACTTCACATATCTTCATTGTAAAGGGTTTAAACACTGTTTCCCATGCTTGTTCAGTGAACCATAAACAATTAATGAACATGCACCTGTGGAACAGTCGTTAAGACACTAACAGCTTACAGATGGTAGGCAATTAAGGTCACATTTATGAAAACTTCAGACACTAAAGAGGCCTTTCTACTGACTCTGAATAACACCAAAAGAAAGATGCCCAGGGTCCTTGCTCATCTGCGTGAACGTGCCTTAGGCATGCTGCAAGGAGGCATGAGGACTGCAGATGTGGCCAGGGCAATAAATTGCAATGTCCGTACTGTGAGACGCCTAAGACAGCGCTACAGGGAGATAGGATGGACAGCTGATCGTCCTTGCAGTGGCAGACCACGTGTAACAACACCTGCACAGGATTGGTACATCCAAACATAACACCTGTGGGACAGGTACAGGGTGGCAACAACAACTGCCCGAGTTACACCAGGAACGCACAATCCCTCCATCAGTAACAGGTTGAAAGAGGCTGGACTGAGGGCTTGTAGGCCTGTTATAAGGCAGGTCCTCACCAGACATCACCGGCAACAACGTCGCCTACGGGCACAAACCCACTGTCGCTTGACCAGACATGACTGGCAAAAAGTGCTCTTCACTGACGAGTCGCGGTTTTGTCTCACCAGAGCTGATGGTCGGATTCACGTTTATCGTCGAAGGAATGAGCATTACACAGAGACATGTACTCTGGAGCAGGATCAATTTGGAGGTGGAGGGTCTGTCATGGTCTGGGGCGGTGTGTCACAGCATCATCGGACTGAGATGGCAGGCAATCTCAACGCTGTGCATTACAGGGAAGACATCCTCCTCCCTCATGTGGTACCCTTCCTGCAGACTCATCCTGACAGGACCCTCCAGCATGACAATGCCGCCAGCCATGCTGCTTGTTCTGTGTGTGATTTCCTGCAAGACAAGAATGTCAGTGTTCTGCCATGACCAGTGAAGAGCCCGGAACTCAATCCCATTGAGCACATCTGGGACCTGTTGGATCAGAGAGTGAGGGCTAGGGCCATTCCCCCCAGAAACTTCCAGGTGCCTTGGTGGAAGAGTGGGGTAACATCTCACAGCAAGAACTGGCAAATCTGGTGCAGTCCATGAGGAGGAGATACACTGCAGTACTTAATGCAGCTGATGGCCACACCAGATACTGACTGTTACTTTTTTACCAGATACTGACTGTTACTTGACCCCCCCTTTGTGCAGGGACACATTATTAAATTTCTGTTAGTCACATGTCTGTGAAACTTGTTCAGTTTATGTCTCAGTTGTTGAATCTTGTTTTGTTCATACAAATATTTACACAAGTTTGCTGAAAATAAATACAGTTGACAGTGAGAGGACGTTTCTTTTTTTGCTGAGTTTAGTAACAGTAGTGTCTGTAGTATCTGTAGTGTCCAAACACACCATGAAAGTTGTGAAGAGGGCACGACAACGCCTTTTCCCCCTCAGAAGGGGACACTACAGATACAACAGACACAGACACTACAGGCACTACATATATTACAGACACTACATGTGTAGACAGACTACAGATACCACAGACACTACAGTCCCCACTTGCTTCAAGATGTCCTCCATTGTTCCTGTACCCAAGAAAGCAAAGGTAACAGAACAAAGTGACTATTGCCCCATAGCACCCTCTTCTGTCATCATTAAGTACTTTGAGAGGCTAATTAAGGATAATTACACCTCTACCTTACCTGACACCCTAGACTCACTTCAATTTGCTTACTGCCCCAATAGACCCACAGAGGATGCAATCACCATCGCACTGCACACTGCCTTGGACAAGAGGAATACCTATGTCAGAACGATGTTCATTAACTATAGCTCAGCCTTCAACACCATAGTACCCTCCAAGCCCATCATTAAGCTCGGGGCCCTGGGTCTGAACCCCGCCCTGTGCAACTGGGTCCTGGACTTCCTGACGGGCTGCCCCCAGGTGGTGAAGATAGGAAACATCACCTCCACTTCGCTGATCCTCAACACTGGGGCCACACAAGGGTGCGTGCTCAGCCCCCTCCTGTACTCTCTGTTCACCCATGAAGAGACAGCCTACAGGGAGGAGGTGAGGGCCCTGGGGGAGTATTTCCAGGAAAATAACCTCATACTCAATATCAACAAAACGAAGGAGCTGATCGTGGACTTCAGGAAACAGCAGAGGGAGCACCCCCCTATCCACATCGACGGGACCGCAGTGGAGAAGGTGGTAAGCTTCAAGTTCCTCGGTGTTCACATCACTGACCATCTGAAATGGTCCACCCACACAGACAGTGTGGTTAAGAAGGCTGAAGAAATTTGTCTTGGCTCCTATGACCCTCAAATTTTGACAGATGCACAATTGAGAGCATCCTGTCGTACTGTATCACCGCCTGGTACGGCAACTGCACCACCCACAACCGCAACTCTCTCCAGAGGGTGGTGCGGTCTGCACAACGCATCACCATGGCCAAACTACCTGCCCTCCAGGACACTTACAGCACCCGATGTCACAGGAATGCCAAAAAGATCATCAAGGACATCAACCACCCGAGCCAGTGTCTGTTCACCCCGCTATCATCCAGAAGACGAGGTCAGTGCAGGTGCATCAAAGCTGTGACCGAGAGACTGAAAAACATATTCTATCTCAAGGCCATCAGACTGTTAAATAGCCTTCACTAGCCGGCTACCATTCAGTACTCAACCTTGCACCTTAGAAGCTGCTGCCCTATATTCAGTGCATTCGGAAAGTATGCAGAACCCTTGACTTTTTAAACATTTTGTTATGTTAGAGCCTTATTTTACGCTGAGCACTTGTTGGCTGCTTTTCCTTCACACTGCGGTCCAACTCATCCCAAACCATCTCAATTGGGTTGAGGTCGGGTGATTGTGGAGGCCAGGTCATCTGATGCAGCACTCCATCACTCTCCTTCTTGGCCAAATAGTCAATAGCTTATCGCTGCAGAATGATGTGGTAGCCATGCTGATTAATTGTGCCTTGAATTCTAAATAAATCACAAACACTGTCACCAGCAAAGCACCCCCACACCCTTACACCTCCTCCTCCATGCTTCACGGTGGGAACCACACATGCGGAAATCATCCGTTCACCTACTCTGCGTCTCACAAAGACACGGCGGTTGGAACCAAAAATCTCAAATTAGGACTCATCAGACCAAATTACAGATTTCCACCGGTCTAATGTTATTGCTTGTGTTTCTTGGCCCAAGCAAGTCTCTTCTTCTTTAGTAGTGGTTTCTTTGCAGCAATTCAACCATGAAGGCCTGATTCACGCAGTCTCCTCTGAACAGTTGATGTTGAGATGTGTCTATTACTTGAAATCTGTGATGCATTTACTTGGGATGCTGAGGCTGGTAACCCCCCTCTTGTTTTTACACTGCTGCAACTCACTGTTTAATATCTATGCATAGTCACTTTACCCCTACCTACATCTACAAATGACCTCGACTAACCTGTACCCACACACATTGAATCGGTATCGGTACCCCCTGTATATAGCCTCCACATTGACTCGGTATCGGTACCCCCTGTATATAGCCTCCACATTGACTCGGTATCGGTACCCCCTGTATATAGCCTCCACATTGACTCTGTATCGGTACCCCCTGTATATAGCCTCCACATTGACTCGGTATCGGTACCCCCTGTATATAGCCTCCACATTGACTCGGTATCGGTACCCCCTGTATATAGCCTCCACATTGACTCTGTATCGGTACCCCCTGTATATAGCCTCCACATTGACTCTGTATCGGTACCCCCTGTATATAGCCTCCACATTGACTCTGTATCGGTACCCCCTGTATATAGCCTCCACATTGACTCTGTATCGGTACCCCCTGTATATAGCCTCCACATTGACTCTGTATCGGTACCCCCTGTATATAGCCTCCACATTGACTCTGTATCGGTACCCCTGTATATAGCCTCCACATTGACTCTGTATCGGTACCCCCTGTATATAGCCTCCACATTGACTCGGTATCGGTACCCCCTGTATATAGCCTCCACATTGACTCGGTATCGGTACCCCCTGTATATAGCCTCCACATTGACTCTGTATCGGTACCCCCTGTATATAGCCTCCACATTGACTCTGTATCGGTACCCCCTGTATATAGCCTCCACATTGACTCTGTATCGGTACCCCCTGTATATAGCCTCCACATTGACTCTGTATCGGTACCCCCTGTATATAGCCTCCACATTGACTCGGTATCGGTACCCCCTGTATATAGCCTCCACATTGACTCGGTATCGGTACCCCCTGTATATAGCCTCCACATTGACTCTGTATCGGTACCCCCTGTATATAGCCTCCACATTGACTCTGTATCGGTACCCCCTGTATATAGCCTCCACATTGACTCTGTATCGGTACCCCCTGTATATAGCCTCCACATTGACTCTGTATCGGTACCCCCTGTATATAGCCTCCACATTGTTATTTTATTGTGTTACATGTTTTTTTTTATTACTTTATTTAGTCAATATTTTCTTAAAACGGCATTGTTGGTTAAGGGCTTATAAGTAAGCGTTTCATGGTAAGGTCTACACCTGTTCGGCGCATGTGACAAATAACTGTTCATTTGATCTGTTGTGTCTGTAGTATCTGTAGTCTGTCTACACATGTAGTATCTGTAGTCTGTCTACACATGTAGTATCTGTAGTCTGTCTCCACATGTAGTATCTGTAGTCTGTCTACACATGTAGTATCTGTAGTCTGTCTACACATGTAGTATCTATAGTCTGTCTACACATGTAGAATCTGTAGTATCTGTAGTCTGTCTACACATGTAGTATCTGTAGTCTGTCTACACATGTAGTATCTGTAGTCTGTCTCCACATGTAGTATCTGTAGTCTGTCTACACATGTAGTATCTGTAGTATCTGTAGTCTGTCTACACATGTAGTATCTGTAGTCTGTCTACACATGTAGTATCTGTAGTCTGTCTACACATGTAGTATCTGTAGTCTGTCTACACATGTAGTATCTATAGTCTGTCTACACATGTAGTATCTGTAGTCTGTCTACACATGTAGAATCTGTAGTATCTGTAGTCTGTCTACACATGTAGTATCTGTAGTCTGTCTACACATGTAGTATCTGTAGTCTGTCTCCACATGTAGTATCTGTAGTCTGTCTACACATGTAGTATCTGTAGTCTGTCTACACATGTAGTATCTGTAGTCTGTCTACACATGTAGTATCTGTAGTCTGTCTCCACATGTAGTATCTGTAGTCTGTCTACACATGTAGTATCTGTAGTCTGTCTCCACATGTTGTATCTGTAGTCTGTCTACACATGTAGTATCTGTAGTATCTGTAGTCTGTCTACACATGTAGTATCTGTAGTCTGTCTACACATGTAGTATCTGTAGTCTGTCTCCACATGTAGTATCTGTAGTCTGTCTACACATGTTGTATCTGTAGTCTGGTATAAACGGACCTCTTCATCCCTCTACGGAACTCAAACAGCCTCTGTCCCTCTGGGATGGTGAACACTCTGATCACTGTACCCTGGATTGGAGGAGGAGATGATCAGACAGAACCGTAGACAGAGATGTACACTGAGTGCACAAAACATTAGGAACATCTGCTCTTTCCATGACAGACTGACCAGGTGAATCCAGGTGAAAACTATGATCCCTTATGGATGCCACTTGATAAATCCACTTCAACCAGTGTAGATAAAGGGGAGGAGACAGGTTAAAGAAGGATTTTTAAGCCTTGAGACAGTTGAGAAATGCATTGTGTATGTGTGTCATTCAGAGGGTTAATGGGTGAGACAACAGGTGTAAGTGTTCTAATGTTGTGTACACTCAGTGTATATGTCTGTATATATATATATATATATATATATATATATATATATATATATATATATATATATATAGAGAGAGAGAGAGAGAGACAGAGAGAGGTATAGTTGAAAGATAGGCGGAGACAACCAGAAAGAGAGAGAAAGGAACAGTCAGACTCACCCTCTCGGAGGCACTGGCGAGTTTGGTTCCTGAAGCGTTGAATGTGAGGGCTGCCAGGGGACTGTCATGGGCTGGGATCATCGTCACCTTGCTCTGAGGAAAACACAGGTCACACATTAGTAACATCATCAACCTGTGACCACTTCAACAGCCGTGACATGCAATGACTGTACTTAATGTACCCAAAAGTATTAAGGCAGCTCAACTACCTCTCCAACTACTCTACTAGCTAACCCACAAGCTGCCATTGGGGTCAACATGAATACCCCCTGCGTTGTGCTGTGCAGACAGTGGTTTGAATAGTAGCGGTGGCAGAAGTCATTTGAATATCAGGTCTTACCAGGTTGTTGGTGTCATAGACCATGATCTCTCCGATGGTTTGACTGCCAGGGTACGCCAGATAGGAGTTACCATGGTTCACAGAGAGGGCACAGAGACCTGACGGGTTGGAGGGTTTGTCTGTGTTTAGAAACTGAGCATAGTTGAGGGTATGACGAATTGTGCGTGTGTTTGTGTGCGTATTCAGTACCTGAGGGGTTGGAGGGGTTGTCTGTGTTTAGAAACTGAGCATAGTTGAGGGTATGATGAAATTTGTGTGTGTTTGTGTCCGTATTCAGTACCTGAGGGGTTGGAGGGTGTGTTGAGCAGCGTCTTCAGCAGCTTCATGTCTTTGATGTTGTGGATGTAGACTGACTCCTCCAGACACACCACCAGCCTCTATAGGGGACAGACAGGGAAACGTTGCAGCAGAGCTGGAAGATGGGATAGGTTTGGAATGGGAACTGATCTCAGGATTGGTGAGAGAGATTGGATTGGAATGGGGCCTCAATCTGACCTAAGTATACAGTCTTAGAAAAAAGGGTTCTTTGGCTGTCCTTTGGGGAACCCTTTAACATTTTAGATAGCACCTTTTTTCTAATAGTGTAGCGGTGAGGAATGGGTTTGGAATATGTCCATTACCTGTCTGTTGAGCCGGACTGAGAGGATGTTGTTAGAGTAGCTATAGTTGCAGATCTCTGTTCCCCTTTTGAAGTGGTAGACGTTCATACGTCGGGGCATGGAGAGACTGACCACCGCCACCAGACTGCTGGAGAACAACCGCTCCACAATGTACACGTCGGGACACTCCGCTGGGAGAGGGAGGGGAGAGGGAGGGGAGAGGAGAGGGAGGAAGAGGGAGGGGAGGGGGGAAAAAGGGAGGGAGAGGGAAGTTGGAAAAGGGGAGGGAGAGGGAGGGAAGTTGGAAGGGGGAGGGAAGGGTTAAATCACATACAAGTGCTAATATAAAACACACTGCGCATAGAATACACACACACCACACACACACACACTTTGCATCATTCATTCCATCATTCATTCAAACTAAAACATTCATAGGATCACACACTTTCCTCTCTCTGTGATATGAAACACTGGTCAAATACTTGCAGAATGCATTACTGGGAACAGGCTTATGGTGTAACACACTGCTCTCTACCATTGTTTACATAAGTGGGAGTGGGAGGGCTATGTCAGCTTAGAACAACTTGTTCTCTGGTTACAAGACTACTGTTCAACCATGCTAGTTGACCTGACCACAGCTTATTGGGTGTTTGTTTTGTCCCGGTGCTAGGATACCAGCTAGGTGTTTAACTGTAGCTACCAGTACACACAGGCTATAAGGACACTCACTCACCTCCTTCGTGGATGCAGTCCATCTTGTCCACTGAGGTGACAGAGAAGAGTCTGTAGCCTGACTTAGTGCCCACTGATAGAGACCTGAAACACACAGAGACCCAACTGTTGTTACACATCCAAGATGGTGTCCACTATGTGTATAGTCTAATAATCCACTATAGGGGTGTAGTGTTGTACACCGCCATAATGGTTTCATCATAATCTCCTCTCAAGGTTTGCTTGAAGGTTACAGTTTGTTAATATGATGTAACCAAATAGGCTGGATGTTCACTTGTTGTGCCATAATCTAAATAATCATCTACCTTGTTTTTATTTCACCTTTATTTAACCAGGTAGGCTAGTTGAGAACAAGTTCTCATTTACAACTGCGACCTGGCCAAGATAAAGCAAAGCAGTTCGACACATACAACAACACAGAGTTACGCACGCTATACCTCTTAAACTAAATGAACAAACAATGGAAAAACCATACAATAAAATCGAATGAGTTCAGTGACAAACAATTCAGGCAGTTGTAAAAAAAACAACTCCAGCATTTATATTTTTGTTATCTGTGAGTCCAATATCAAAACCACAAGTAATTAATGGAAATGAAATGGATATTTGATTGGAGAAAAGTCTCTCTCCCTATCCTTGTTCTCTAACCGGGACACCTGTATCAGCTACTACCTTTACTCAGTGCATTCTTAAATTACTACACGCTTATGAGTGGAAAGGCTGATTGGACCAAGGCTGATTGGACCACTAAAGGCAGAGGAAGTTTTCTAAGGAAAGCCTTTGTACACACTCCGCTTACCAGGAAATGTAGGGGATACATGAAATGCCTCACTACCCACTGAGCTATATATAGCAGTCAGGGGGAAATGAAGGATACACCGTGTGCTGTATAGTCAACACAGCAAGAGTTGACTCGGGTCATGTGATCACCCTAGGCACTTCAAACACCCCTGATAATCAAGCACACTATGGGCATATACAGAGATACTGTGAAGGAGGGGCAGGCATCTGTCAACAGGTGGAATAGGATGGACTAGGAAGATATAGGATCATATTAATTCTAGAGTAGACACTGATCTAATATCAGTTTAACATTTTCCCCCTTATGGTTTAGGTTATGCTATGTGGAGGGTGAGCTGATCCTAGATCTGTGCCTGAGGGCAACCACTACTCAGAGTTGAACAGGTGTGTGGTTCAGTGGTATATAGGCCTATCCCAGGCAACATATAGCCTAACTGCTGCTTGTCTTATCTTATCATGTCTGAGGATGATGGAAAATGGCAGAGATCTAACATGAACATGTGTGTTTGACCACCTGGCTGTTACTACACCTGTAACCGCCCTGTAGCTCAACAGTGTCTGGCTACACCTTTATCACTCACACTCAACTTCCAACATTCACAATGTTACCTAACATGGGATCCCATACCCAAAGACCCTTTGTCATAATGTTACCTAACATGGGATCCCATACCCAAAGACCCTTTGTCATAATGTTACCTAACATGGGATCCCATACCCAAAGACCCTTTGTCATAATGTTACCTAACATGGGATCCCATACCCAAAGACCCTTTGTCATAATGTTATCTAGCATGGGATCCCATACCCAAAGACCCTTTGTCATAATGTTACCTAGCATGGGATCCCATACCCAAAGACCCTTTGTCATAATGTTACCTAACATGGGATCCCATACCCAAAGACCCTTTGTCATAATGTTACCTAGCATGGGATCCCATACCCAAAGACCCTTTGTCATAATGTTACCTAGCATGGGATCCCATACCCAAAGACCCTTTGTCATAATGTTACCTAGCATGGGATCCCATACCCAAAGACCCTTTGTCATAATGTTACCTAGCATGGGATCCCATACCCAAAGACCCTTTGTCATAATGTTACCTAGCATGGGATCCCATACCCAAAGACCCTTTGTCATAATGCAATTCATCCAACCGCCTCATGCATGCAGTGGCGATAGCCTTAGTGCTTCAAGAAATCATGACAGTTCCACAACTCATTGCATGTGTCATCATCCGAGACAAAAAAATAAATTTGCACAATAGTCTGCTGTGCTGGCCAGTATCTCTACTGTAGGTCAAATCTTGCCTGGATACCTTTTCTGGCCATCTATCTATAAGCCTTCGTAGTGTGTTGGCGTACTTCACAAGGTACTAACCTATAATTTAGGAACTGTGTTGATGAGACACCATGGGACAATTGTATTAACATTGATAAACTACATGCACAAGTGGGTTAGGTAAGAAGATATAATTCATACATTAACATATATCTGCTACAGACCAACAGACAGACCATATTACAGCTAGACAGACGCATACAGATTTACTGCCTAGATTATGCAAGAAGAACCTTCTAATAGTGTGACAAGTTGAATACGCTAGAACTGGCCCGAGTTGGCAGACAGGGCGCTTGCTTACGTGGTGTCCTGGTTGAACGAGGCGCTGATCAAGCCTTGAGGCCCTCCCGGACCGTCGGGTGTCTCCCGTTCCTCCATCTCGTCCACAGTGATGATCCTGTCCTGCTCCACTGCCCTAGTTCAGTGGCCTGTGTTCGGATCGATCACTCCGAAACCCAGCTCCTCTACACACGTATGCGCTTGAGATTAGTTATTACAATGTAATACATGCTATACAAATTGGAAATTGATGGCTTGAATCCTGAAACTAAAAGTATTTGTTGTTTCTTCTATTTTAGAACACGGCGCTTGTATTCTGTTTTAACCCTAACTTCTATAGAGTTAACAGGAGGCAGACAAAAACAAAAACAGCTGAGGGCTGAATGCGTCACTTTAGTGCCCTTTTCTATTGGCTGGTTGGAATTTGGAGACTACCTCTGCACCACTCAGATTGCACAACCTTTTCAAAACATGTATATGATTGGGTGGATTCGATTATGCTGCACCGCGGCACTGGGTAAAGGCCTTTTACGTGATCGGTCGAAAGCGGGGAGGGAGGAGCAGGAGCGCCCTTCTCAAATCGAACAGTATGTGCTGCTCGGTCATTTTGTCTACAAGGCATAGTGCATCGTCCAGAAACATACAACATATATTTTCAATAAAAATGAATGTTTTAATTTTCTATCTCGTTTTCATTGGTAAAGCTAATCACTTTTGCATGTGAAAACACAGAATCCTACTCATTACGCACATCGGTTGTGTCAACTGTATGTGTTCAGGCAGAAATTCATTAATTTCATTGGGAGGCAATACACACCACTGCGACTCATCTGCAGGAATGGTTGCGGTGCGTGGCGTTCATTGTGTGCAGTGTGTCGCACGTATTGGATTATTTCAACTTGTGCTTTGCTTTGACTTGTGTGCGGTACCAGTAGTAAACTACGGAAGACGTTGCTAATGTGTACAATTATATTTTTTGTTGTGATGCGGCATGTAATTGTGAAGACTAAGTAAAATGTAAAATGTATACTGTATGGCAAGAAGGCCCTGGTCGCACCTACAGCATCATTGCGAAAATAGTACGCAGGAAAAGTTCAACATTCACCTTCTGCTACCATTTCGTCAATCTGTCTATGCATACAATTTGATGCATAGAGGTACGATAAATCCAATGCATGTACCACACAGAACGCTCTGCATTGCAATGCAGCGTTCCATTGGAAATTAATGTATTTCTGGTGTAATCTCGATGATCCTGTTAGTGTGATCAAGGTGTTACTCCACGTGCTATAAATCACTTTGTTTTGAGCCGATTTCGTCACACCAGGGAGACAGCCACGAATGCAATCCACTTTCACCCGGTGCAAAACACGCCTACTCGGTCGCCCGGCCGAGATTAATCGAGTCCCCTCATTTACAATAAAACTCCCCGGAAAAAGTACAGGGAGCACCGCCCATTATACATGAAAGGATTGCGATTATTTAATATCACCTTCATTCTGGGCACGAGGAATTGTTTTGATCGGTTGGAGTGTGCTGCATCAAATGGATGGACCCATCGAATGTTTTGCTGACCATATTTGACACATCTTTCTATATGTGAAGCTTTGCAGAGTAAAAAATATAAATAAATAAAAACATTTGCCGTTTGCACAAAAGCTATGCATACAAACAATGTATTTTACAAATTCCTTAGCTGATCAATCATGAAACATTAATATAATCCAATGGCACTGCGATGTTTTGTTTATTATAAGCCTAAACTGCTGAGGCATAGCGTGCAGACATTAACATAAAACAACAATCTCATCCCCAAAAAATATTCCTATATTGAGATTTATATGAATAGACGACGCTCCACCCACTGTTCCTGGGACATTTTGAATAGGCGACTATCGGGTCCTTCTATCCGCTATCATTTTAATAATTTTCCCATTGACGTCATGATTTCCGTGCGTTCCCCTTTAATGTTGCCAAGGGTTACGGCTCACATGTCAGAACGAGGCGAATTGACGTCAATGACGGCTCGTGATTGGTCCTAAATCCGTATCCGGTGGGGCAGCGGTTCAAGGATTTGGAAAAGTCGAAGGGAGAAATTTGGTACGCTTGTGGAAATAACATCCAAAACCGAGTCAGTGACGAAGGGCTCGGTAAGAATTCGCGGGTTCTTGTAAGTATTTACATGCTTCGTCGTTGAAAATTGATATCCTTGCAATTGCGGGATATGTAGCCTCCGCATAGTATTTGTTTATGATAGAGCTCAAGATGGCGTCATTGCCAAGAGGGCTTTGCAGGCCTAAATGCCAACTAGTTAGCTAGATTTGATATCAATCAATACAGTTTTAGCAAGCTAGCTTCGTCATTAGTATGTTTAAGTTAACTAACTAGCTAACGTACCAGTAATCTGCGACCAAACAGCGATGTGACGCGTACTAACTCCAGTACCTAGCTAACTACGTATTAAAGGCCTAACTTAGCTAACTAGCTAGGTCTCGAGTGCTGTCATCTGTTATGCTCCCTGTTGTATTTGAAGGCAATAGCTAATATCATAGCTAGCTAATTAGCATTATAGCCAACCAGTATTTGCTTTATAATTTTCCCTTCCAGCTGGTAAACGTTACTGCTCCAATCAACGGTTTGAAAGTAAGGCCTTTTTTCTTTTCTTTTTGACATCTCTCATAATATTACAGGAGAAAGTTCACAAGCAGTAAACGCCAGAGCAATAAGCATCACTAGATAACAGGAAATTCAAGAACCGTCTGAAAACCTATTCAACATTAGCTCGGCTAGATATTTAGTTTATTAATGCTTGATGTAAATGGTTGTTTCTATAATTTGTATCCTCATTTTTTCCACCTTTATTTAACCAGGTAGGCAAGTTGAGAACAAGTTCTAATTTATAATTGTGACCTCATGATCGGCCTTAGAGTGATGCGACTGAACCGTATGAACAGTACAATGTAACCCTTTGGTGGAGGACTTATCTTTACCAATGCAATAGATCCTGTCTTTAGTAGTAAAGCAGCATGGCGTGCTTGCTATCTGGCTCCGTCTTTGATAATCTACTTTGTTAGAATAGGAATGACATGGTGCTATTTACTGTTTATGATATACAGTAATCCCGACCTCTGCATTATGAAACTGATAAATGTCAGATGACATCAAGCAAGGATACAGTGGGTTTACCACACCATCATATGACCGCATTTCCATCAAGCATCCCTGCAACACCTCTCTTCACTTTATTTCTGTCTCACATGCGCCCTCATTTTAGAAGACAATAACAACCACATTAGAAGAGCATTGTTACTCTTTCAGAAAATGACAGAAGTAACCATCCAAGTTGTCTCTCCATCTCTAGTTCAAAGGTCAGAGTTTGTTTACCAGGTCGTAGCGGAGCAGGAGCACATCGTGATGGCGTCGAGCAGTACGAGCAGTGAGGAGGAGAGGAGTCTGAGGGAGTGTGAGCTCTACGTGCAGAAACACAACATCCAGCAGCTGCTGAAGGACTGCATCGTCCAGCTGTGTACCTCCAGGCCTGACAGACCCATGGCATTCCTCAGAGAGTACTTTGAGAGGCTGGAGAAGGTGAGTCTGGGTGGGTAGGGTGGTGTCTATGCGTGCAACTGCGTGCATGCATGCGTACCGTCTAGCTGTGTACCTCCAGACCTGACAGGCCCTTCCATGAAAGTATTTTTACCATTGTAGTGCCTTTTATATTGGAAAGCATTCCCCGGGCAGCTGATTGGATGTTTGTGACCTCGTGCAGGAGGAGGCCAAGCAGATCCTAAACCAGCAGAAGGCCAGCAGCCGCTCTGACTCCAGGGATGAGGAGGTGTCTCCTCCCATGAACCCCGTTGTCAAGGGTCGCCGGCGGAGAGGAGCCATCAGCGCTGAGGTCTACACAGAGGAGGACGCTGCATCCTATGTCAGAAAGGTGAGGAAACGCATGCAGGAAAAAAAGGAAATCGCCTTCAAACACATGGCTCTACTAAAACAACACAGCATCAACAAAACACAGTCACTCGGGCTAGCCCACAGAACACAGTCACTCGGGCTAGCCCACAGAACACAGTCACTCGGGCTAGCCCACAGAACACAGTCACACGGGCTAGCCCACAGAACACGGTCACTCGGGCTAGCCCACAGAACACAGTCACTCGGGCTAGCCCACAGAACACAGTCACTCGGGCTAGCCCACAGAACACAGTCACTCGGGCTAGCCCACAGAACACAGTCACTCGGGCTAGCCCACAGAACACAGTCACTCGGGCTAGTCACTCGGGCTACAGCCCACAGGACACAGTCACTCGGGCTAGTCCCACAGGACACAGTCACTCGGGCTGCCCACAGGACACAGTCACTCGGGCTAGTCCCACAGGACACAGTCACTCGGGCTAGTCCCACAGGACACAGTCACTCGGGCTAGTCCCACAGGACACAGTCACTCGGACTAGTCCCACAGGACACAGTCACTCGGGCTAGTCCCACAGGACACAGTCACTCGGGCTAGTCCCACAGGACACAGTCACTCGGACTAGTCCCACAGGACACAGTCACTCGGACTAGTCCCACAGGACACAGTCACTCGGACTAGTCCCACAGGACACAGTCACTCGGACTAGTCCCACAGGACACAGTCACTCGGACTAGTCCCACAGGACACAGTCACTCGGACTAGTCCCACAGGACACAGTCACTCGGACTAGTCCCACAGGACACAGTCACTCGGACTAGTCCCACAGGACACAGTCACCCACAGGACTAGTCCCACAGGACACAGTCACTCGGACTAGTCCCACAGGACACAGTCACTCGGACTAGTCCCACAGGACACAGTCACTCGGACTAGTCCCACAGGACACAGTCACTCGGACTAGTCCCACAGGACACAGTCACTCGGACTAGTCCCACAGGACACAGTCACTCGGACTAGTCCCACAGGACACAGTCACTCGGACTAGTCCCACAGGACACAGTCACTCGGACTAGTCCCACAGGACACAGTCACTCGGACTAGTCCCACAGGACACAGTCACTCGGACTAGTCCCACAGGACACAGTCACTCGGACTAGTCCCACAGGACACAGTCACTCGGACTAGTCCCACAGGACACAGTCACTCGGACTAGTCCCAGGGATGCTTGGCTTTGGATCACACCACTGTCTGTAAGCAAACGAGTGATGCGCTTTCGGCGCAGTACTTGCTGTATCCAAGGCTGTATCCATCGTTCACATAGCAACAGAATGCAGCATGCTACTGAAGAGACAACCAATTTGCTCGTTATAGCATCAGCGCCTCATGAGCTGTTACTGAAAAACAACTTGCATTTGGATAGTTTGAGGTGAGGGAGAGTGTGGTGGAACAAGTATTGTTAGCATTGAGTAATGTTATCTTGCTAGCTGGATCGAATTCTCCATTAGATAGTCAGAGAGAGGTTGAGCAACATTAGCCAGCTTAACTGATCAAATAACTGAGTTTATGGTGTGAAAATTATCTGGCTAATAAAGTCAGACAGATAACGTTAGTTAGCTAACGTTACAACATCAGATGAGCTAACGTTAGTAAACCTAACCAATTCGCTGTAGTTTTAACTGGTATATGACTCCTTGCCGTTCCTCAAGTTATAACACGTTAGTTGCTTACTGGACCCTGGCAATCTGTGTGAAATGTTGACTAGTTAATTTGCTAACGAACTAACTACGATCTGTGAAGTAATGTTTAACCTCTACAGTATGTGGTTAATTTTCAGAAAGAGAATTAGTTGAAAATGAGGCGTTGCTTGTTAAACAAGTGGATTCAGGGATCAAGTGTAGCTGGAGCTGGGCCTGGCTTAAGCTGGATGCCACTATAGAGGTGAAAGGAACACCACACTCTTTCTCACTTTTTCAGTACAGTGAATAAAAAGAGGTATGCCAGGTGTACTCTGCCTGAAAGAGATCAATTATGCCAACAAAGGGTATCATGCTCTGCTGGCACATTGTAGGACAGATGTCCACAGGCAGAAAATGTAATAATGTGCAGTGTAGCCCAAAGATATTGCTTTTGTTGTGTTGCGCTTGACAGTAACATTTGTGTGTGAGTGAGGGGGATTATTACATTTTTTTACTTAGTGAATGTTATTTTTGCACGCATGTAGCCTTGTGTACTTGATGTCTACTATAAGTGGCCACTATAATAGAGCAAAAATAGAATGCCTTTTTGTTTCATTGTATTTCTACTTTAAGATGTTTTTTCCCAAGTGCAATGTTTGTGTGTGTGGTCACAAGCGTTCTATTATAAAGGCTGTCATGGCTAACTGCAATATAAGTGTTGTTTTTTTTCTCAAGACTTGAGTGTCATTTCCAGTAAAGTCGAGGCAACATGAGTTGGGTTACCTATGAGTTGGGTTCACATTAACCACTTATTTTACACACAGAGACTGATCATGTAGATCATATTCTTTGTTTAATAAGTAAAAACCTGCACTTCCTCCTAGCAGGGATATATATATGTATATGTTTTGCACTGAAACATGGAAAAAAAAGTCACCTTTTTGGGCCCTCCCCAGTTTGCATCCCTGACTTGTCCACAAAACACAGTTGCTCAGACTAGTCCACAAAACACAGTTGCTCAGACTAGTCCACAAAACACAGTTGCTCAGACTTGTCCACAAAAGTATCCTCAGTCATTTATGGGCTGGCTGGAGATCTTGTGAATAGCTAGGGTGAAATTCCTAATCTTGGATGCGTTTTGTTCTCAAGGTCATTCCTAAAGACTACAAAACAATGGCTGCCCTGGCTAAAGCTATCGAAAAGAATGTGCTATTCTCTCACTTGGATGACAACGAGAGGAGGTATGTTGTTAACAGGCTTTGATTTGTCTGTAAAGTTTGGTTGTCAATGAGTTTATCAATCCCACTGATCAAGTCACAAACTTTAATATTTTTACAAAAGCTTAACAAATACAATCTTTATTCGCAGTGACATATTTGATGCCATGTTTTCAGTTACCTACATCGCTGGAGAGACTATCATTATGCAAGGTACAGTAGGATCTTATTTTTCTTTAGATTCAGTGGAAATTCAAATAGACCTGAATGTCTTTTTATTCCAGAGAAAATATGAACAATATCCTCTCTTCCCCGTCAGGTGATGAGGGGGATAATTTCTACGTCATCGACCAAGGAGAGACGGATGTACGTCTCTTTGATCTATTTTAGCAACAAACGGCACTCTTTTTGCCTTTACACAATGACTCGCATGTTAACACACACACAAGCGTTCCAGTTTAAAAGAAGACAGGCCCCAAGTTGAAAGCTTGTCTTGTTTTTTCCCCCCCGGAATATGACCGGCTTACTTTTGAAACTCTCTTTTTATACCGTTTATATGTTATTTTTTGTCATCTGTTACCTTAGCATGCCTACTCTCATAGAAATAGGTTTCTAATTAGATGGCCAAACCTAATTATTTCTACACAATACATGAAACGACATAGGCAGAAATGACTACATCTAATAGACAGCAACACACTAACCTTACCTGGTCTTAATATCTAACCCCCCCCACCTTCCTGCCAGGTGTATGTCAACAATGAGTGGGTGACCAATATCGGGGAGGGGGGCAGCTTTGGAGAGTTGGCCTTGATCTACGGGACCCCCAGGGCTGCCACCGTCCGAGCCAAGACCAACGTTAAACTGTGGGGCATCGACAGAGACAGCTACAGGAGGATACTCATGGTGAGCCTCGCCCTGCTCTGCTCTGACACTTCACCCGACTGACTCAATTTGTTGATTTACTTTCAATACTAATAATTAACGATGAGTAGGGAAAGGTGGAATTGCTATGATTTTTATAACTGCTATATTTAATTAATTGAATATACAGACAACCAATGTTCCCTCTAAGCTGCATGCGCGCAGTAGCCCAGAGACTGTCGGCACAGCTCCCCCGGGACTGCCGTGCAGAAATATCAGCCCACAGAGAGAAGCACCAGATTGAACTTCTCAACTTTCTAGAGCAGTGGTCACGTCGATTTCCAAAACATTCCTAGTTGATCTGCAAACATTTCTGTTAAAACCTCAATGATAAAGCCTTGTGTTAGTTTTTTTTATTTGTCTCTGGCTGTTGGCGGTCGGTGCACCTGATTCAGCTGTCCTATGCGCCGGGTAGGCCAACTGTTGCCATTTTGAACCATTTCATGTGTCTGAAGATACAAACTCTGGCTTACCAGCGTGCCCTGAGAGCAAATCAAGTGCACGAAAGGTCTACCGCTGGCCAATCGGATGGCTCAGATTACAGTGGCTGCAGTAAATTTGATTCGGTGAGATTTCTAAATGTTTAAAACCATGGCTAGAGAGAGACTGTCAACGAGTACAGTAAAGATATGCTGTTTTTATGAGTGAGTTGATGTTAAATTCTTACTCCGTACTGTCAACACTTTGTATTCAACACCTTTAAAAGCCATAAAATGCGTGTTCTTCCTATTTCCACTCAGTGCTACAACAAGCGCTGCAGCAGTAATGAATGAGTAGGAAAGTAGATAGGCTTACGCTGTTATTATTAGCGTCTTGGGTCTTATTTAATATTGAATAATATTTAATTTTCCTCATAGGAGTAATAACATGAATTTCTTCATAAGGCAGAAATATTGCGGTGTGACTCAAGTTGTGCCATCAGCTGGAAGACAGTGACCCTTTTTGGTCAGTGGAGGGATGTTGAGAGACGGACCCTCCGTACAGCTGAGTGAGAATACAAGTAATACAACAACGGATCTATTACTGGTGTTGTCAAAAATTTCCCAAACAACAATGCATTGGCAATTCAAGCAAAGCTAATATGCGGTTATAATGTATTGGGCCTATAGCATACTGAGCAACCTCATTGCCACAGTACTGTTTTTAATTGGTTAATGTTGCATAGGGTTATGTTTTTTTTATTAGTCACGTTAAAAACTGAGCGTGCATTTTGACTCAAAGGTTGGTTTACCACTGTTCTACAGTTTTCCCTGTTAACACTATCAATGATTCCCTTTACTGTGGCAATTGTGATTCCAATCAATGCATTATTAGCCATTTTCAATGCAACATAATAAACTATGCAAGAGATTTAGTTGTAGGCGGAACGCATCCGAGTAGGTTTCTATTGCATTGACACACACGACTCAGCCCGTGCTTTACACAGACCGGTGTGGCATAACCAATCATAGCTGCAGTAGGTCTATATGCAAATAGACCCGTGCCGTATATGGATTTGTGCCATATTTGAACTGGACTGTTTACAGCATGAGCGGTCGTGAGTCTGTACCCTTGTTTTGAGATCAAAGTGAGAGCTGCATGTAGCCACGTGTGCACATTTTGTTCACATGTGTTGCTAGTTAGTGAGTTATTAGCCCAGTTATGGATCATTTGTAGTCAGTAATAGGGGAGTGATTGCTTCCTACAAGAGAACAAAACGTGTACATTTCTAGACATCTTTGAAAAGCGAGTCAAGAAAAGAGCTTTATTTGAATTGTTTTTGTAAATGGGCAGCTAATAGTAGCTAATATACAGAGGGTAGCATAATGTGTCTGATTCTCTGTAATAATGGTATGGGAATGATAATGCATTTTATTTTGTAAAGTGGTTTCTTTCATCAAACAACACAACAGTTTTTCAGTCACCTCCATGTCTGAAGGACAAGTGGATAAACAGGTTAATGTCTAGCCCTCTGTTTTTTTTTCTCCTAAAGTCTCATGGAATGTAGGCCTACATTGAACACAACACATTGGCTGCCACTGTAGGCTAAATGATAGAACAGCCTTTTCCATGTTGAAGTGCTATGGCATGCATTTTCTCTATTGTTTTTGATGGTAGGCCACTCTGGTAAGTACATTATGATCAAATAGCCACAGTGGCCTACCTGGCCACTGTTAAAACTGTAGTTCGAAGGGTGTACAGCCTTAGTGTTCACTGTAAACACGTGCTGGAAGTTGTACAGAATTTTCACTATCGTCATGTTTTCGCTCAGCTGACCTGAAATTTGCTCAGTGCCGTAAAAAATTGGAGGGAACATTGGAGACGACTACAAAAGATTAGCCCTATGAGCAGTAGATACGTGATGGCGTTTGAAGGCTTACAACAAACGTGAGAACTCTGGAATAAACATTGTTTGTTGTATTGTTGTTGTTTACAGGGCAGCACTTTGAGGAAGAGGAAGATGTATGAGGAATTCCTCAGCAAAGTCTCCATCTTAGGTAAGGCTCACTGTTTCTTCTCATCTTTCCCTGTAATAATAATAGCAACTTTCATACAGTGGCTTTCAAGATGCTGTTCATTTCCAGAGGGGTTAATAACCCTTCCTCTACCACCTAGCTGTACTGTACAGTTTCCTTTTGGTTCAGTATTGTGACGTTACATACGCCCCCGTCTTGTGACTCCACCCCCTCAGAGTCTCTGGACAAATGGGAGCGTCTGACGGTGGCTGACTCTCTGGAGCCGGTGCAGTTTGATGATGGACAGAAGATTGTGGTGCAGGGAGAGCCTGGCGACGAGTTCTTCATCATACTGGAGGTGTGCACAGTACCTCCCCGTTTCACTCTGTTTCAACACCGTTTCTCCCTACTGAACACCCCCCTAATGTTGGTGTTCTATAGGGTTCTGCAGCTGTATTGCAGCGTCGCTCTGAGAACGAGGAGTTTGTGGAAGTTGGGAGGTTACAACCGTCTGACTACTTTGGTAAGAAGAACCTCCTCAGGCATCAAGTTTCTTTCTATATTGATTTGTTTATATTTGCACAATTTAATCCTGAATCTCACATTTTATGGTGGTATGATGAAAAAGCTCTAACCTGAGTTGGGAAGCTTCTCACATATGGAGGTTCTATTTAAATTAACCAGATTTCTGAAGCCTGTTTTGTATTGAACATGTACTCCGTTCCTCCAGGTGAGATTGCCCTGCTGATGAACCGTCCCCGTGCTGCCACTGTGGTCGCCCGCGGTCCTCTGAAGTGTGTGAAGCTGGACCGACCGCGGTTCGAGCGTGTCCTGGGACCCTGCTCGGACATTCTCAAACGCAACATCCAACAGTACAACAGCTTCGTGTCACTGTCTGTCTGAGGGGTTTCCCCACCCCCTGTACCCCCTAATCCCCTTTGTAACCCCAGAACACCCCCTGTACCTCCCTAATCCCCTTTGTAACCCCAGAACACCCCCTGTACCCCTAATCCCTTTGTAACCCCAGAACACCCCTGTACCCCTAATCCCCTTTGTAACCCCAGAACACCCCTGTACCCCCTAATCCCCTTTGTAACCCCAGAACACCCCTGTACCCCCAAATCCTCTTTGTAACCCCATAACACACCCTGTACCCCCAAATCCTCTTTGTAACCCCATTACACCCCCTGTACCCCTAATCTCCTTTGTAACCCCATAACACACCCTGTACCCCTAATCCTCTTTGTAACCCCAGAACACACCCTGTACCCCTAATCCTCTTTGTAACCCCAGAACACGCCCTACCCCACCCCTAATCCCCAATGTAACCCCATAACACACCCACTCCCTATACCTTCTAATCCCCAATGTAACCCCATAACGCATCCCCTACCCCTATACCCACCCCCTAATCCCCTATGTAACCCCATAATGCATCCCCTACCCCTGTACCCACCCCCTAATCCCCCATGTAACCCCATAACGCATCCTGTACCCACCCCTAATCCCCTATGTAACCCCATAACGCCTCCTGTACCCACCCCTAATCCCTGATGTAACCCCATAACGCCTCCTGTACCCACCCCTAATCCCTGATGTAACCCCATAACGACTCCTGTACCCACCCCTAATCCCCTATGTAACCCCATAACGCATCCCGTAGCCATCCCCTATGTAACCCCATAACGCATCCTGTAGCCATCCCCTATGTAACCCCATAACGCATCCTGTACCCATCCCCTATGTAACCCTATAACGCCTCCTGTACCCATCCCCTATGTAACCCTATAATGCCTCCTGTACCCACCCCCTAATCCCTATGTAACCCCATAACGCATCCTGTAGCCATCCCCTATGTAACCCCATAACGCATCCTGTAGCCATCCCCTATGTAACCCCATAACGCATCCTGTACCCATCCCCTATGTAACCCTATAACGCATCCTGTACCCATCCCCTACCCCCATCCCCTATGTAACCCCATAACGCATCCTGTAGCCATCCCCTATGTAACCCCATAACGCATCCTGTACCCATCCCCTATGTAACCCCATAACGCCTCCTGTACCCATCCCCTATGTAACCCTATAATGCCTCCTGTACCCATCCCCTATGTAACCCCATAACGCCTCCTGTACCATCCCCTATGTAACCCCATAACGCCTCCTGTACCCACCATCCCTATGTAACCCCATAACGCCTCCTGTACCCATCCCTAATCCCTATGTAACCCCATAACACATCCTGTAGCCAATCCCTATGTAACCCCATAACGCATCCTGTACCCACCCCCTAATCCCCTATGTAACCCCATAACGCCTCCTGTACCCCCCTAATCCCCTATGTAACCCCATAACGCATCCTGTACCCACCCCCTATCCCCTATGTAACCCCATAACGCCTCCTGTACCCATCCCCTATGTAACCCCATAACGCATCCTGTAGCCATCCCCTATGTAACCCCATAACGCATCCTGTAGCCATCCCCTATGTAACCCCATAACGCCTCCTGTACCCATCCCCTATGTAACCCCATAATGCCTCCTGTACCCACCCCCCATAATCCTGATCCCCTATGTAACCCCATAACGCCTCCTGTGCCCACCCCTAATCCCCCACCCTATGTAACCCCATAACGCCTCCTGTACCCACCCCCTAATCCCTGATGTAACCCCATAACGCCTCCTGTACCCACCCCTAATCCCCTATGTAACCCCATAATGCCTCCTGTACCCACCCCCTAATCCCCATGTAACCCCCTGTAACGCCCCTGTACCCACCCCCTAATCCCCTATGTAACCCCATAATGCCTCCTGTACCCACCCCTATGTAACCCCATAACGCCTCCTGTACCCATCCCCTATGTAACCCCATAACGCCTCCTGTACCCATCCCCTATGTAACCCCATAACGCCTCCTGTACCCACCCCTATGTAACCCCATAACGCCTCCTGTACCCACCCCCTATGTAACCCCATAACGCCTCCTGTACCCACCCCCTATGTAACCCCATAACGCCTCCTGTACCCACCCCTATGTAACCCCATAACGCTCCTGTACCCACCCCCTATGTAACCCCATAACGCCTCCTGTACCCACCCCTATGTAACCCCATAACGCCTCCTGTACCCACCCCCTATGTAACCCCATAACGCCTCCTGTACCCACCCCTATGTAACCCCATAACGCCTCCTGTACCCACCCCTATGTAACCCCATAACGCCTCCTGTACCCATCCCCTATGTAACCCCATAACGCCTCCTGTACCCATCCCCTATGTAACCCCATAACGCCTCCTGTACCCATCCCCTATGTAACCCCATAACGCCTCCTGTACCCATCCCCTATGTAACCCCATAACGCCTCCTGTACGCATCCCCTATGTAACCCCATAACGCCTCCTGTACCCATCCCCTATGTAACCCATAACGCCTCCTGTACCCATCCCCTATGTAACCCTATAACGCCTCCTGTACCCATCCCCTATGTAACCCTATAACGCCTCCTGTACCCATCCCCTATGTAACCCTATAACGCCTCCTGTACCCATCCCCTATGTAACCCTATAACGCCTCCTGTACCCACCCCCTAATCCCCTATGTAACCCCATAACGCCTCCTGTACCCACCCCCTAATCCCTGATGTAACCCCATAACGCCTCCTCCTTTAGAACCAGGGGTCCACCAATGCAATTTTGCTTCAATGTCACTTAAAATTATCTTCCATTTACTTTGATTTTTTTTCTAAATGTTATGCTGCCCATCACCTAGCTATCATAGTCACCTATAGGAGCACAGTTATGTTACAGTTTAAATGTACCAAATTCATATGGTATGCTTTCACTGCATTCACTGAATCTAGAATTGTTTTCCTATAGTTTAAACACGAGCAGTGATTAGTAGGGGATTGGCCGAGGTTAGGACAGGCCAATGATCAGATGGGACAATCAAACGTAACATGGTGAAGTAAGCGTCCATGCTGAATATTGTTCAGATATTTTTAACTAGTTCAGTTCCAATAAAAATGTGTCAATGTTGACATCCTTACAAAATAATTCATAAAATTGTACTTTTTAGAATTACAAGAATGCTGGGAGCATAATGATTGCATCTAATTACTTATGTAGCTTTCATGCAGTGATAACGAATGGTTATCCTCCATTGTTACTGTACATTAAATTGCAGACATTTTTACATTTTCTCATATTGTTTCCATTGATTGGTCCATCAATCCAATTCACTGTTATTTTATCTAGTTTGAGAGAGTTTGTACAACTTAATGCAACCAGAAAGTTGTCTGTTGGAAAGCTACCAAACTAGAGCTAAATGTTAGTAATTGTTTTCATAACACAGAACGCATAGAAGATTCTTATTCTGTCAGAAGCAGTGCAACTCAAAACAGGAAGTATCCCCATGTTAACACTCACCTCTGATTTGTTGGTACATTATTGGCTACAATAGAGGTGAAAAATATTATTAAATGGTTTTCAGTATTCAGCATTTCAGTATACACCAAATAACTTAATCGCTATGTTTTTAAACAGAATTATTATTATTATGACTATTAAAGTTCTTTATTGACTGAACAAACTAATGTTATGGCTATGGTTTGGAGTGATGGTAAAGTTAAGTACCTTTAAATGTCTTTTTGTAAATGCTTATTTTTCCATAAATTCTATTTTAGGTGTTCAGTGCCACAGCGTAAATAAATGCTTCTTCTTGTCAACCGACAAAACAGTATGTTGTATTGTGACAAAGTCATGGGTTAACCTCTTAAGTAGGCGAAAGGGCTTTAAAGTCATTCATATACATTTGAATTGTAGATGGTTTTAAGACAATTATTTCTGTATTTGAGTGCAAAAGTTAAAAAGCGTTAGAAAGCATCCCAACTGTGGTAATTCAGACATCAGATTAAATTGTCCTGATTATATATTTTATTTGAAAGCAGCTTCGCTGTTAAAGCATAGTGAAAATGATTTATCTACTCTATGCCTACCTACAGCATAGTGTAAAGTAATGAAATGGTATTCTCAAACTGCCCCTGTCGATCAAACAGGTGGTCATTCACTACCGGCTTCACCCCTTGAATCTTAAGAACACATGTCATTAGCTGTTTTTCTTCTAACTCCTGCAGAAATCTATAGTCTAAGTTGTGTTCCTGTTCATTCCTGCCTCACAGCTTGCCCCTCACCCCTTTCTAACAGAAAGGACCCTTACATACGGTAATGCTTTTATCCCTTTCTGAGGTTCTGTCATGTTTCCAATTTTAATCTTATGTACAAAACAGTGTGGCTGACTGGATGGATGGATGGATGGACTTGTGTAACCGTATGTATGTTGAAAACCAATCAACATGATACTGAGTCGATTGCAGTGTTGCCTACTTGGTCCAAAACTTTTGTATTGCTTTCAGATGGTTGATGTTCTGGAATATTGCAGGTGTCTATTTGCTGACAGATCACAACCCACCAGTGGTTTGCTGGTGTTTCTTCACATAGAAGTACTGATATGGTATACACATCACAAGATTAGTGCTCACTAGTAGGCACACTGCAATCCACCCGGTTTGCCTTAGCTTATGTAACCCGGGCATAGACACTCCTGCTAGCCTGACCTTCAGCAAGTTTGCGGGGCCTGCAGCAGGCTCTGAGAGCTGCAGGTCATCTGAGGACCATTCTTTTTCTATTCTACCCAATGACTGTACTCTGTTTGACTTCCTGTATGTGCAAAGATGTTTATCCTTTTGGTATAGATTGTTCCAGATGGCAGTTTAAGCAATAAAAATGTAAAATTACCTGTGAGTCTTGTACGTCTTTACTCATTGTTTGTCTGAATATGTCTATACTATAAAGGTGAAATAATCCCAATTGGAAGACAGTGACCATCCTGTAGTAAATAAGGTGCAATATCATCTCTGAACTCTGGAGGGCAGTGCCTCAAGTCTTCAGTGCTTTCTGTAAGGTTAAGATCACTTTATTGGTCGATTGCCCACAAGGTCCAACTAAAATTTGAGCTAACCCCTCTGAAAGACACACATACAGGTTTTGGAGAGGTGTGGGGGGCTGGCACACTGGGTGCCCAGGCAGCTGTTGTGGGGGGTTAAGTGCCTTGCTCAAGGGCGTAATGGCATCTAGGATTTAATACCAGCAACCACTTCCTGACAGATGTTGCCCATTAGTCACTACACCCACATAAACCGAAAGGACAGGACAGGTGAAGGAAAATACCCTGGGGGGCCTCACATTCTGTTTTGTTTCAGTGCATATGAAGGAAGGAGATAAAGGAAGCCCCTTCAGACTATTGAGATGCATCCCATTGATGGTGGTCACTGAAATTAGATGTTTAACTGTTGGTGGATTACTGTTTTGTAAGAATAGTATTTTGAACAATTACCAAGCATGATGGTGTGAGCAATGACCACAAAAAGGCTTGAAATAGGTTGAATGAAACTGATACTTCATCAGAAAGCTTATAAAGTTGGTAAACCCAGAACCCACTCTGGGTTTATTCTTGTTGCTGACACCTTATAAAACTGGCAAACAGGCTCCCTTCAGTAGTGTTGGGCAGAAGCCAAACTTCATTTGGCTTGATTTAATATAGGCTCTTTAAAATAGTTGTGGTTATTCTCCCTCTCATCAAAAAGATCAGGATGCATTGGATTTGTAGTCAGGACAGTAATGAAAACAGCTCAAAGCAAAAGGTCCAGACATGTTGTGGTGAAATGGCATCCAACAGAATGTTGCTTGAAGACAAAGCTTTGTTTCAGACTAGTTAGAACAAAGTAGAGCTTGTTGATAAGCTGCATGTCCACATACAGTACTGTAGCTGTGATGAGGAGGTATCTATGTCAGGGTGTGTTATGGTTGGGTTGGTGTTGTGAAACCACTGACAAACAGACAATGAAAGAGACAGACGCATCCTGATGAGACAGACAGACACCTGTTCAGACAGACATAAAGACAGACACCTGATGAGACAGATAGACAGACACCTGTTCAGACAGACAGAAAGACAGACACCTGATGAGACAGATAGACAGACACCTGTTCAGACAGACAGACACCTGTTCAGACAGACAGAAAGACAGACACCTCCTGATGAGACAGAAAGACAGAGGTGGACAGACAGACACCTCCTGTTCAGAAAGAGAGACAGACACCTTCTGATGAGACAGACAGGGATAAAATGCTGTCTGTCTCCCTCACCCCCTTCTCTCAGTCACAACCTCTTTTAAATAGCTTTCTCTCTTTCCCCCCAAAGATGACGTCTTGTTTGTACTCCAAGGTGCCCGGTGACATACAGGTGACCACATAGCCCAAGGACACAGGAGACATTTTGACAGTGCTGCTGTCTACTGACAAAACAGGCTGTATCATTTCAAACGTTGGACTTGAAAGACGAGCAGTAGCGCTGTGTGGGTAAAACCACTGGGGAAGCCAAGCCAATAAAAAAGATATATTCAAATCAAATCAAATGTTATTTGTCACACTCACCGAATATAACAGGTGTAGACCTTACTGTGAAATGCTTACTTACAAGCCCTTAATCCACAGTTTGAGAAATAAAGTTAAGAAAATATTTACTAAAGTAAAAAATACAATAAAAAGTTACACAATAAAATAACAATAACGAGGCTATATACAGGGGTACCGGTACTGAGCCAATCTGCGGGGGTACAGGTTAGTCGAGGTCATTTGTACATGTAGTTGGGGGTGAACCTATGATGCGATACTTGCATTGTTTGCTCTATAACCCATGCGTTCATACACCATCGTGATTTACAATAAGGCTGTGACAACAAAAAGACAACAGTCACATAGTGGCGGAATAAATTCAACTACACATACATTTGTTTCATCACAAAACCAAAGAGCAACATCTGTCTGGTGAAGTCTACAAAGAAAATATTGCTTGTAACACACAGTTATATGACCTGCAGCATGTTAATATAAGCAAGTTAATATTTCAACAGTTTACTAAACAACTACTGATTTTGAGTTACTGCATGTCAGCACAAAGACAACGGAAGCACTGCCTCCTCTATTGCAGCACCATTCCATATTAACCATTTAAACATCATCAAATCAACAAGGCTATATATGCTTAGTTTAATATTGAAAACAAACAAAGATGCCAAAAACAATTTTGTCCAATCAATATTGCTAAATATCATATGGCTGTCCATGGTACTGATTTCTGTCGGTGTGTGTGTGCTTGCGTGGGGACTCACTGCTTATAGACTAGTTGAACGCCAATGCCGTCCTTCTCTCTTTCATGTTGGCAGAACGATCTATGGTTTTGTACTCTTTTAGTTTTTGTTTTCATAGGCTACCTAGCTAAAATGCTTGCTAGCCTAACTTCCTCGCATGGGTAGCAATGAACCAGCTGAGGTAGCTAGCTAGTTAATGTGAGACTACTAGACTACATATTGAACTTCAATCGTCACAGGCCAGTGGAACAATATATGGATCTATGGTTAGATTGGAATTGCCGTCATAACCATTGGCCTGTAGAGAGAATCGCCATCAAAATCACAAGTCCAAATTCCCATCTCCATCCATGGCTTGGGAATGGGACGATTTAGCAAGCTAGCTACTGCAGGACATCAACACAAGCAGACCAGAAACACACACACTTTTCTGACAGTGAAGATTTGCTCAGGATGTGATTTGATTGGTGTGAAGCCAAATCCAAACTGGGCTGTTTTGCTGTAGCAGTACAACCCACAGTTGAGCTCAGCTCAATGCTGATTGGCTAATTATGTTTTACTTTTTTTTAATCAAGGGAGGCCAAATGCTTGTTGACATTAATCAATCAAATGCTACGGCGCCACCATGTTATACTCTTTTGGTCCAGACAGCATCAGATACACATACTGAGACTACACATACTAACACATACTACACATACTACACATACTGAGACAGAGGGGCGCTGTTTCCCTCCCTCAGAATATTTCTCCTGTGAGATTCAGACACTTGCGAATTGATGGAAAATTATGAAAACAGAGAGACAAAAGATACATTATTTTATACATATATATATATATTTTTTTCTAATTTTGGGGGAAGCCTGTCTTCCCTTGGCATCCATGAATAGACACCACTGAAAACGAGTGCAGAATGTATTACTCTGTGAGAGAGACCAGACCCTGTGCTTCCTGCTTTACAGGACAGGTTCACCTGCCATTATGATCCTCAGGCTGTCCTTGGTCTATAGTTATCTTCCCTTGCAGGACTTGGGGATATGTCCAAAATGCCACCCTAATCCTCTATTATAGTGCACTTCTCCGTTTGGATTCCTTAGTAACCTTAATTACTTCTCCTTGTTGGGCATAGCCACTGGTTTGACAGACTCAGGCATGACGGAGGTATCAACAAAGTCTGTGGTGATCACCTGAGCCTCTCCCAGCCTGCGGACACACCTGTGGACTGTCTTCAGGACGCACTGCAGCCGGCGGTCCAGGGCCTGCAGGTGGGGCTCAGCGAGGACCGGCTGCAGTGCGTCTCCTCCCAGGGACTCCCTCATCACGTCACTGAGCCTATAGTGGTCCTGTGAGAGG
This sequence comes from Oncorhynchus tshawytscha, assembly GCF_018296145.1. Lineage (NCBI taxonomy): Eukaryota > Metazoa > Chordata > Actinopteri > Salmoniformes > Salmonidae > Oncorhynchus > Oncorhynchus tshawytscha. The sequence continues at coordinate 1,704,117 of NC_056455.1, forward strand.
AGCTGCAGCCGCAGCAACGTGGAACGCTTTATACTGAGAGGTGAAGAGGGGCGGGAGAGGGGGAGAGAGAGTGCGGGAGAGATGGGCAGAGAGTGAGACTTGACTCGACAGTTGCCATGCCAAATGTTTTCAATTAAGGTTCAATATTGGTGTTAGTTAATCTGTATTAGTGACTAGTGTATGCTCTCCATATTTACATGCAGCACTGTGACAGTGGAGCCAGTATGGACATCTCATCATGAGAATGCTTCCCAAACCTGAAACACAGGAAGTGATGTCATCATAAGGCAATGACAAATATTCACTTGTACAATGACTGAAGTTATATAACAACTCTAGTACCCACCCTTTGGCGTTGTCAAAATGAAGAAGGAAACCTTCATCGCCAAACTTAGTGAAGATCTCATAATGGTGCCTGTCCATGTTACCTGGGGGAATGAGCCAAGAACAAATGTTCACTCACATAGGACGACAGAGAAAAGTAGAGCACTGCATAGGTAATAGGGTGTCAAATGGGATGAGGACAGGGGTTAATCAGGGGTGATGGGTGGTAGTACGTACCAATGAGGAAGTCAAAGATGGCCATGTCTATGATGTTGAGCAGCCTGTTCCCTGAGTTGTAGGGATACAGACGCTTTATGGTGTCACAGTAGAAGGGGTTCACCTCCCACCTGGTAGAGACAGACAGATTATAACAAGATATTATAAGATATTATAACAAGATATGAATTGTAACAAGACATGAATGTTCTGTCTGCCATATAGACTTGTCATAAATTAACTTTCAAAATGGAAATAAGATGCTCCAAAATGGAAAATGGGAAGAGATATGTAGGTCTCAGGGTTACGGTCTCAGGGTTACGGTCTCAGGGTTACGGTCTCAGGGTTAAGGTGTCAGGGTTAAGGTGTCAGGGTTACGGCCTCAGGGTTACGGTCTCAGGGTTACGGCCTCGGGTTAAGGTGTCAGGGATAAGGTGTCAGGGTTACGGCCTCAGGGTTACGGTCTCAGGGTTAAGGTCTCAGGGTTACGGTCTCAGGGTTACGGTCTCAGGGTTAAGGTGTCAGGGTTAAGGTGTCAGGGTTAAGGTTAAGGTCTCAGGGTTACGGTCTCAGGGTTAAGATGTCAGGGTTAAGGTCTCAGGGTTACGGTCTCAGGGTTAAGGTGTCAGGGTTACGGCCTCAGGGTTACGGTCTCAGGGTTAAGGTCTCAGGGTTACGGTCTCAGGGTTACGGTCTCAGGGTTACGGTCTCAGGGTTACGGTCTCAGGGTTAAGGTGTCAGGGTTACGGTCTCAGGGTTAAGGTGTCAGGGTTACGGTCTCAGGGTTAAGGTGTCAGGGTTACGGTCTCAGGGTTACGGTCTCAGGGTTACGGTCTCAGGGTTACGGTCTCAGGGTTACGGTCTCAGGGTTAAGGTGTCAGGGTTACGGTGTCAGGGTTACGGTGTCAGGGTTAAGGTCTCAGGGTTAAGGTCTCAGGGTTACGGTCTCAGGGTTAAGGTCTCAGGGTTACGGTCTCAGGGTTACGGTCTCAGGGTTACGGTGTCAGGGTTACGGTCTCAGGGTTAAGGTGTCAGGGTTAAGGTCTCAGGGTTAAGGTGTCAGGGTTAAGGTGTCAGGGTTACGGTCTCAGGGTTAAGGTGTCAGGGTTAAGGTCTCAGGGTTAAGGTGTCAGGGTTAAGGTGTCAGGGTTAAGGTCTCAGGGTTAAGGTCTCAGGGTTACGGTCTCAGGGTTAAGGTCTCAGGGTTAGGGTGTCAGGGTTACGGTCTCAGGGTTAAGGTGTCAGGGTTAAGGTGTCAGGGTTACGGTCTCAGGGTTAAGGTGTCAGGGTTAAGGTGTCAGGGTTACGGTCTCAGGGTTAAGGTGTCAGGGTTACGGTCTCAGGGTTACGGTCTCAGGGATAAGGTGTCAGGGTTACGGTGTCAGGGTTAAGGTGTCAGGGTTAGGGTCTCAGGGTTACGGTGTCAGGGTTACGGTGTCAGGGTTAAGGTCTCAGGGTTAAGGTCTCAGGGTTAGGGTGTCAAGGTTAAGGTCTCAGGGTTAAGGTCTCAGGGTTACGGTCTCAGGGTTAAGGTGTCAGGGTTACGGTGTCAGGGTTAAGGTCTCAGGGTTAAGGTCTCAGGGTTAGGGTGTCAGGGTTAAGGTCTCAGGGTTAAGGTCTCAGGGTTAAGGGTTGTATATGCTTACTCCTCCCTGCCAGTGAAGGTGTATGATCGTATCCAGGGGTTGGGGAGGGAGATACGAGGGGCAATGCTGAGACCGGGGAGGTAGGCTGACATGGAGCCCTCCAGCAGGTCAGGGCTCCCACACACTGCATACTCAGTCTTACACACGTACAGACACTTGGCAAAGAAACATGTGTTGTTTGCTGTTTGAAAGAGAATAGACATAGATATAGATTGGTTTAAACCAGCAGTACGCCGATTTCATCATTGTCTTTTAATCATAGACTGATTATTTAAGACCTAGGTTGCAGTGTAATGCCTACCTGAAGGGGTAATGCCTACCTGGAGAAGTAAAGAACACACTCCTTAGGTCCTCGTTGTGAGTGGTCAGGAGAATCTCCCCCGTCACGTTCACCAGCCTGCCCACCACCGGCGGTACCCTCCGGAAGTCCAGGATTCTAGAAGAGAGAAAGACAAGAGTTCCATTCTGATGAACACAAACTCATACATCTTCTACGACTCACAGTTCTAGAAGAAAGAGTTCCATTCTGAACAGAACACACAATATAAAGTCAGATGAACACCTGCAATCTCTCACCTCAGTTGACACACAAAGTCACAGGAAATTAATTAAACTTGAATTATTTGTATACATAATAGCAGCTATGTGATTGTCTCTGTTCTCCGCTGTGTAATCTAGCAGGTGTTGACGTGTAGCAACAGCCACTTCCCCCAGGGCCATATTGACAGTCTGACATGCCTGTGTGTCTCAATAACAGTCATCAGTCAGTATCTGAGGCTGGATAAAGAGAGGTTATTGAGGTGCTGTCTTGGCTGGCATATCTCACCTGCTGATTGGGTCTGATAATGATAAGGCCTCTGGCACAACACAGAGATACAGAGACATAGACACAGAGACAAAGAGACAGATACACAGCACAGAGACACAGTACAGAGACACAGAGACAGAGAGACACAGACACAGAGACAAAGAGACAGATACACAGCACAGAGACACAGTACAGAGACACAGAGACAGAGAGACACAGACACAGAGACAAAGAGACAGATACACAGCACAGATACACAGTACAGAGACACAGAGACAGAGAGACACAGCACAGTGACACAGACACAGAGACAGAGAGCAAGATACACAGACACACAGCGACAGAGACACAGAGACAGAGACACAGCACAGAGACACGGAGACAGCACACAGACACAGAGACATAGAAACACAGAGACACAGTGACAGAGACAGTGACATGGAGACACAGCACACAGACACAGAGATACAGAGACACAGAGACACAGAGACACAGACACACATACACAGAGACACAGCACACAGACACAGAGACTCAGCACGGAGACGCAGCACACAGACACAGAGACTCAGCACAGAGACACAACACACAGACACAGAGACACAGACTGTGGTGGGAACACACAGATTAACCAGACATATTCACTGCTAGACAGTACTGTAGTGTAGAGCCACGGTGTTAAATGAAGGAATGACAACAGAGCATGTACTCGTTGCCTTTCTTCTCTTCTTTTCCACTTCATTCAAATGTGAATTTACAAAACTATATATTGTGAGGTAAAAATGTATTTAATATAATAACTTAACTTACAGTACCAGTCAAAAGTTTGGACACACCTACTCATTCAAGGGTTTTTCTTTATTTTTTACTATTTTCTACATTGTAGAATAATAGTGAAGACATCAAAACTATGAAATAATGCATATGGAATCATATGCCATCCCATCTGGTTTGCGCTTTGTGAGACTATAATTTGTTTTTCAACAGGACAATGACCCAAAACACACCTCCAGGCAGTGTAAGCGCTATTTAACCAAGAAGGAGAGTGCTGCATCAGATGACCTGGCCTCCACAATCACCCAACTTCAACCCAATTGAGATGGTTTGGGATGAGTTGGACCGCAGAGTGAAGGAAAAGCAGCCAACAAGTGCTCAGCATATGTGGGAACTCCTTCAAGAATGTTGGAAAAGCAGTCCAGGTGAAGCTGGTTGAGAGAATGCCAAGAGTGTGCAAAGCTGTCATCAAGGCAATGGGTGGCTACTTTGAAGAATCTCAAATATAAAATATATTTAGATTTTTTAACACTATTTTGGTTACTACAGGATTCCATGTATTATTTCATAGTTTTGATGTCTTCACTATTATTCTAAAATGTAGAAAATAGTAAAAATAAAGAACAACCCTTGAATGAGTAGGTGTGTCCAAACCTTTGACTGGTACTGTACTTGAGCTTTATTTGTGGTTTTTAGCCTACACCCAGTTACACCCTTCCATGCTGTTGTTTTGTCTCAAGGTATAACAACCCCATTGACTTGCTGTCTTGTTTGATTTTGGGTTGACAAGCTGTGACTCTAATGACTGTATTTGACTGATGACTCACTTGAGTTAATGTGTAGTAACCTGGAGGCATGGAGGTTAGAGAGACTTTACAGTAGACATCCGTAATTACACCTGTGTGTGGAAATGAAATGCCTTGCTGGGGAAGGACACATGTTGAAATAGTGGAGAGACCACAATCTCCCAAGGAAACTACCGTTCAGAAACTCAGCGATGTAGGTACAAGTTTCAGGCTTTGTTTGTTGGGAGACCACTTGGAGATTTATTTATTTATTTATATACAGTATGAGGTACAGCATGAGGTACAGCATGAGGTACAGCATGAGATACAACAGCATGAGATACAGCATGAGATAGAGTATGAGATACAGCATGAGATACAGCATGAGATAGAGTATGAGATACAGCATGAGATACAGCATGAGATACAGTATGAGGTACAGTATGATATACAGCATGATATAGAAAATTAGATAGAAAATGAGATACAGTGTGAGATACAGTATGAGATATAGCATGAGATATAGTATGAGATACAGTATGAGATACAGAATGAGATACAGCATGAAATACAGCATGATATAGAAAATTAGATAGAACATGAGATACAGTGTGAGATACAGTATGAGATACAGCATGAGATATAGTATGAGATACAGAATGAGATACAGCATGAGATACAGCATGAAATACAGCATGATATAGAAAATTAGATAGAACATGAGATACAGTGTGAGATACAGTATGAGCTTTAGCATGAGATATAGTATGAGATACAGTATGAGATACAGCATGAGATATAGCATGAGATACAGTGTGAGATACAGTATGAGATACCGTATCAGATACCGTATGAGATAGAACATGAGATAAAGCATGAGATACATTATGAGATACATATGAGATACAGCATGAGATACAGTATGAGATACCGTATGAGATACCGTATGAGATACAGTATGAGATAGAACATTAGATAACGTATGAGATACCATATGAGATAGAACATGAGATGCAGTATGACATACAGAATGAGATACAGTATGAGATACAGTATGAGATACATTATGAGATACAGTATGAGATACCATATGAGATACCATATGAGATACAGCATGAGATACATTATGAGATACATTATGAGATACAGCATGAGATACAGTATAAGATACCGTATGAGATACCGTATGAGATACAGTATGAGATAGAACATTAGATAACGTATGAGATGCCATATGAGATAGAACATGAGATGCAGTATGACATACAGAATGAGATACAGTATGAGATAGAACATGAGTTACAGTATAAGATAGAACATGAGATACAGTATGAGATACATCATGAGATAGAACATCAGATAAAGTATGAGATACAGTATGAGATAGAACAAGAGATACATTATGAGATACAGTATGAGATACCATATGAGATACCATATGAGATACAGCATGAGATACAGTATGAGATACCATATGAGATACCATATGAGATACAGCATGAGATACATTATGAGATACAGTATGAGATACCGTATGAGATACCGTATGAGATACAGTATGAGATAGAACATTAGATAACGTATGAGATACCATATGAGATAAAACATGAGATGCAGTATGACATACAGAATGAGATACAGTATGAGATAGAACATGAGATACAGTATGAGATACATCATGACATAGAAAATGAGATACAGTATGAGATACAGCATTAGATACATTATGAGATAGAACATGATACAGTATGAGATACAGTATGAGTTGGAATATTTTTTATTTTTTTATTTTACCTTTATTTAACTAGGCAAGATCAGTTAAGAACAAATTCTTATTTTCAATGACGGCCTAGGAACAGTGGGTTAACTGCCTGTTCAGGGGCAGAACGACAGATTTGTACCTTGTCAGCTCGGGGGTTTGAACTTGCAACCTTCCGGAAGGTTGCAAGTACAAATCTGTCGTTCTGCCCCTGAACAGGCAGTTAACCCACTTTTCCTAGGCCGTCATTGAAAATAAGAATTTGTTCTTAACTGATCTTGCCTAGTTAAATAAAGGTAAAATAACTAGTCCAACGCTCTAACCACTAGGCTACCCTGCCGAGATACAGCAGGGTACAGTCTCTGACCTTCTCCCTATAGACTCTCTCGTCGTTGTTGGTGATCAGGCCTACCACTGTTGTGTCTGCAAACTTAATGATGGTGTTGGAGTCGTGCCTGGCCATGCAGTCGTGGGTGAACAGGGAGTACTGGAGGGGACTGAGCACACACTCCTGGGGGGCTCCAGTGATGAGGATCAACGTGGCAGATGTGTTGCTACCTACCCTCACCACCTGGGGGCTGCCTGTCAGGAAGTCCAGGATCCAGTTGCAGAGGGAGGTGTTTAGTCCCAGGATCCTTAGTTTAGTGATGAGCTTTGAGGATACTATGGTGTTGAACGCTGAGCTGTAGTCAATGAATAGCATTCTCAAATAAGTGTTCCTTTTGTCCACGTGGGAAAGGGCAGTGTGGAGTGCAATAGAGATTGCATCATCTGTGGATCTGTTTGGGCGGTATGCAAATTGGACTGGGTCTAGGGTTTCTGGGATAATGGTGTTGATGTGAACCATTACCATTGAATCGAGCATAGAAGTGATTTAGCTCGTCTGGTAGGCTTGTGTCACTGGGCAGCTCGCGGCTGTGCTTCCCTTTGTAGTCTGTAATAGTTTGCAAGCCCTGCCATATAAGACGACCGTCGGAGCCGGTGTAGTATGATTCAATCTTAGCCCTGTATTGACGCTTTGCCTGTTTGATGGTTTGTCTCAGGGCATAGCAGGATTTCTTGTAAGCTTCCGGGTTAGAGTCCCACACCTTGAAAGCGGTAGCTCTGCCCTTTAGCTCAGTGCGAATGTTGCCTGTAATCCATGGCTTCTGGTTGGGGTATGTACGTACAGTCACTGTGGGGATGACGTCTTCGATGCACTTATTGATAATGCCAATGACTGATGTGGTGTACTCCTCAATTCCATCAGAAGAATCCTGGAACATGTTCCAGTCTGTGATAGCAAAACAGTCCTGTAGTTTAATATCTGCTTCTTCTGACCACTTTTTTATAGACTGAGTTACTGGTGTTTTCTGCTTTAATTTTTGCTTGTAAGAATGAATCAGGAGGATAGAGTTGTGGTCGGATTTACCAAATGGAGGGCGAGGGAGAGCTTTGCATGCGTCTCTGTGTGTGTTGCATATTTAACATGTTGATAGAAATTTGGTAGAACTGATTAAGTTTCCCTGCATTAAAGTTTCCGGCCACTAGGAGCGCCGCCTCTGCGTGAGTGGTTTCCTGTTTGCTTATTTCCTTATACAGCTGACTGAGTACGGTCTTAGTGCAAGCATCTGTCTATGGTGGTAAATAAACAGCCACAAAAAGTATATCTTAAAACTCTGTAGGCAAGTAGTGTGGCCTGTAATTTATCACAATATACTCTACTTCAGGTGAGCAAAATCTAGACACTTCTTTAGATTTCGTGCACCAGCTGTTGTTTACAAATATGCACAGACCGCCACCCCATCGTCTTACCGGAGTGTGCTGTTCTATCCTGCTGGTGCAGCGTATTTCCCGCTAGCTGAATATGCATGTCGTCATTCAGCCACGATTCCGTGAAACATAGGATATTACAATTTTTGATGTCCTGTTGGTAGGATATTCATGATCATACCTTGTCTAGTTTATTGTCCAATGATTGCACGTTGGCGAGTAATATTGACGGTAACGGCAGATTTCCCACTTGCCTTCTGTGGATCCTCACGAGGCATCCCGCTCTGTGTCCTCTGTACCTGCGTTTCTTCCTCTTGCAAATAATGGGGATGTTGGCCCTGTCTGGTGTTTGGAGAACGTCCTGTGCGTCTTGCTTGTTGAAGAAAAAATCTTTGTCTAGTCTGAGGTGGGTGATCACTGTCCTGATATCCAGAAGCTCTTTGTCTAATCCGAGGTGAGTGATCACTGTCCTGATATCCAGAAGCTCTTTGTCTAATCCGAGGTGAGTGATCACTGTCCTGATATCCAGAAGGTCTTTGTCTAATCCGATTTCGTGGTGAGCTGATCCCACTCCTGATAGTGTGCTGTTCATCCTGAAGTGCAGCTCTTTGTCTAATCTGAGGTGAGTGATCACTGTCCTGATATCCAGAAGCTCTTTGTCTAATCTGAGGTGAGTGATCATACTGTCCTGATATCCAGAAGCTCTTTGTCTAATCTGAGGTGAGTGATCAGATTGTCCTGATATCCAGAAGCTCTTTGTCTAATCTGAGGTGAGTGATCACTGTCCTGATATCCAGAAGCTCTTTGTCTAATCTGAGGGATGATCGCTGTCCTGTATCCAGAATGTCCTAATCTGTGAGTGATCTTGCTGTCCTCTTTGTCTATATGGGTGATCACTGTCCTGATATCCAGAAGCTCTTTGTCTAATCTGAGGTGAGTGATCACTGTCCTGATATCCAGAAGCTCTGTGTCCAATCCGAGGTGAGTGAGTGATCGCTGTCCTGATATCCAGAAGCTCTTTGTCTAATCCGAGGTGATTAATCTCTGTCCTGATATCCAGAAGCTCTTAGTCTAATCTGAGGTGAGTGATCTCTGTCCTGATATCCAGAAGATCTTTTGTCTAATCCGAGGTGAGTGATCGCTGTCCTGATATCCAGAAGCTCTTTGTCTAATCTGAGGTGAGTGATCGCTGTCCTGATATCCAGAAGCTCTTAGTCTAATCTGAGGTGAGTGATCTCTGTCCTGATATCCAGAAGCTCTTTGTCTAATCTGAGGTGAGTGATCGCTGTCCTGATATCCAGAAGCTCTTTGTCTAATCTGAGGTGAGTGATCACTGTCCTGATATCCAGAAGCTCTTTGTCTAATCCGATGTGAGTGATCACTGTCCTGATATCCAGAAGCTCTGTGTCTAATCTGAGGTGAGTGATCGCTGTCCTGATATCCAGAAGCTCTTTGTCTAATCTGAGGTGAGTGATCGCTGTCCTGATATCCAGAAGCTCTTTTTTGCCATAAGATACGGTTGCAGAAACATTATGTACAAAATAAGTTACAAATAATGCAAAAAAAAACACACATTATAGTACAATTGGTTGGACGCCCATAAAACTGCTGCCATTTCTTTCCGGTGCCATTTTAAACATGACATACAACATGAGATACTGTGGGAGATAAAGTATGATATACAGTATGAGATACAGTATGAGAAATGGTATGAGATACAGTAGGAGATACAGTAGGAGTTGGAATATGAGATAGAGCATGAGATACTGTATGAGATACAACATGAGATACAGTATGAGATACGGTATGAGATACAGTATGATATACAGTATGAGATACAGTATGAGATACAGTATGACATAGAACATGAGATATAGTATGAGATGCATCATGAGATACAGTATGAGATACGGTATGAGATACAGTATGAGATACAGTATGAGATACAGTATGAGATACGGTATGAGATACAGTATGAGATACAGTATGAGATACGGTATGAGATACGGTATGAGATACAGTATGAGATACAGTATGAGATACAGTATGAGATACGGTATGAGATACGGTATGAGATACAGTATGAGATAGAACATTTATTTTTTATTTTTTTTATTTCACCTTTATTTAACCAGGTAGGCAAGTTGAGAACAAGTTCTCATTTACAATGACGGCCTAGGAACAGTGGGTCAAGATACCTGGCCAAGATAAAGTAAAGCAGTTCAACACATACAATGACACAGAGTTAGACATGGAGTAAAACAAACATACAGTCAATAATACAGTATAAACAAGTCTATATACGATGTGAGCAAATGAGGTGAGATAAGGGAGGTAAAGGCAGAAAAGGCCATGGTGGCAAAGTAAATACAATATAGCAAGTAAAACACTGGAATGGTAGATTTGCAATGGAATAATTATTTTTAGAAATAAAAATAATGGGTTGCAAAGGAGCAAAATAAATAAATTAAATACAGTAGGGAAAGAGGTAGTTGTTTGGGCTAAATTATAGGTGGGCTATGTACAGGTGCAGTAATCTGTGAGCTGCTCTGACAGTTGGTGCTTAAAGCTAGTGAGGGAGATAAGTGTTTCCAGTTTCAGAGATTTTTGTAGTTCGTTCCAGTCATTGGCAGCAGAGAACTGGAAGGAGAGGCAGCCAAAGAAAGAATTGGTTTTGGGGGTGACTAGAGAGATATACCTGCTGGAGCGTGTGCTACAGGTGGGAGATGCTATGGTGACCAGCGAGCTGAGATAAGGGGGACTTTACCTAGCAGGGTCTTGTAGATGACATGGAGCCAGTGGGTTTGGCGACGAGTATGAAGCGAGGGCCAGCCAATGAGAGCGTACAGGTCGCAATGGTGGGTAGTATATGGGGCTTTGGTGACAAAACGGATTGCACTGTGATAGACTGCATCCAATTTGTTGAGTAGGGTATTGGAGGCTATTTTGTAAATGACATCGCCAAAGTCGAGGATTGGTAGGATGGTCAGTTTTACAAGGGTATGTTTGGCAGCATGAGTGAAGGATGCTTTGTTGCGAAATAGGAAGCCAATTCTAGATTTAACTTTGGATTGGAGATGTTTGATATGGGTCTGGAAGGAGAGTTTACAGTCTAACCAGACACCTAAGTATTTGTAGTTGTCCACGTATTCTAAGTCAGAGCCGTCCAGAGTAGTGATGTTGGATAGGCGGGTAGGTGCAGGTAGCGATCGGTTGAAGAGCATGCATTTAGTTTTACTTGTATTTAAGAGCAATTGGAGGCCACGGAAGGAGAGTTGTATGGCATTGAAGCTTGCCTGGAGGGTTGTTAACACAGTGTCCAAAGAAGCGCCAGAAGTATACAGAATGGTGTCGTCTGCGTAGAGGTGGATCAGAGACTCACCAGCAGCAAGAGCGACCTCATTGATGTATACAGAGAAGAGAGTCGGTCCAAGAATTGAACCCTGTGGCACCCCCATAGAGACTACCAGAGGTCCGGACAGCAGACCCTCCGATTTGACACACTGAACTCTATCAGAGAAGTAGTTGGTGAACCAGGCGAGGCAATCATTTGAGAAACCAAGGCTGTCGAGTCTGCCGATGAGGATGTGGTGATTGACAGAGTCGAAAGCCTTGGCCAGATCAATGAATACGGCTGCACAGTAATGTTTCTTATCGATGGCGGTTAAGATATCATTTAGGACCTTGAGCATGGCTGAGGTGCACCCATGACCAGCTCTGAAACCAGATTGCATAGCAGAGAAGGTATGGTGAGATTCGAAATGGTCGGTAATCTGTTTGTTGACTTGGCTTTCGAAGACCTTAGAAAGGCATGGTAGGATAGATATAGGTCTGTAGCAGTTTGGGTCAAGAGTGTCCCTCCCTTTGAAGAGGGGGATGACCGCAGCTGCTTTCCAATCTTTGGGAATCTCAGACGACACGAAAGAGAGGTTGAACAGGCTAGTAATAGGGGTGGCAACAATTTCGGCAGATAATTTTAGAAAGAAAGGGTCCAGATTGTCTAGTCCGGCTGATTTGTAGGGGTCCAGATTTTGCAGCTCATTCAGAACATCAGCTGAACGGATTTGGGAGAAGGAGAAATGGGGAGGGGTGCAGTGGGGGGTGCAGTGCTGTTGACCGGGGTAGGAGTAGCCAGGTGGAAAGCATGGCCAGCCGTGGAAAAATGCTTATTGAAATTCTCAATTATGGTGGATTTATCAGTGGTGACAGTGTTTCCTATCTTCAGTGCAGTGGGCAGCTGGGAGGAGGTGTTCTTATTCTCCATGGACTTTACAGTGTCCCAGAACTTTTTTGAGTTAGTGTTGCAGGAAGCAAATTTCAGCTTGAAAAAGCTAGCCTTGGCTTTTCTAACTGCCTGTGTATAATGGTTTCTAGCTTCCCTGAACAGCTGCATATCATGGGGGCTGTTCGATGCTAATGCAGAACGCCATAGGATGTTTTTGTGTTGGTTAAGGGAAGTCAGGTCTGGGGAGAACCAAGGGCTATATCTGTTCCTGGTTCTAAATTTCTTGAATGGGGCATGTTTATTTAAGATGGTTAGGAAGGCATTTTAAAAAAATATCCAGGCATCCTCTACTGACGGGATGAGATCAATATCCTTCCAGGATACCCCGGCCAGGTCGATTAGAAAGGCCTGCTCGCTGAAGTGTTTCAGGGAGCGTTTTACAGTGATGAGTGGAGGTCGTTTGACCGCTGACCCATTACGGATGCAGGCAATGAGGCAGTGATCGCTGAGATCTTGGTTGAAAACAGCAGAGGTGTATTTAGAGGGCAAGTTGGTTAGGATGATATCTATGAGGGTGCCCGTGTTTAAGGCTTTGGGGTGGTACCTGGTAGGTTCATTGATAATTTGTGTGAGGTTGAGGGCATCAAGTTTAGATTTTAGGATGGCTGGGCTGTTAAGCATGTTCCAGTTTAGGTCGCCTAGCAGCACGAGCTCTGAAGATAGATGGGGGGCAATCAGTTCACATATGGTGTCTAGAGCACAGCTGGGGGCAGAGGGTGGTCTATAGCAGGCGGCAACGGCGAGAGACTTGTTTTTAGAGAGGTGGATTTTTAAAAGTAGAAGTTCAAATTGTTTGGGTACAGACCTGGATAGTAGGACAGAACTCTGCAGGCTATCTTTGCAGTAGATTGCAACACCGCCCCCTTTGGCAGTTCTATCTTGTCTGAAAATGTTGTAGTTTGGAATTAAAATCTCAGAATTTTTGGTGGTCTTCCTAAGCCAGGATTCAGACACAGCTAGAACATCCGGGTTGGCAGAGTGTGCTAAAGCAGTGAATAGAACAAACTTAGGGAGGAGGCTATTACGGTTACAGAAGTCGTCAAAAGAGAGCGCATGGGGAATAGGAGTGGAGCTAGGCACTGCAGGGCCTGAATTCACCTCTACATCGCCAGAGGAACAGAGGAGGAGTAGAATAAGGGTGCGGCCAAAAGCAACAAGAATTGGTCGTCTAGAACGTCTGGAACGGAGAGTAAAAGGAGGTTTCTGGGGGCGATAAAATAGCATCAAGGTATAATGTACAGACAAAGGTATGGTAGGATGTGAATACAGTGGAGGTAAACCTAGGTATTGAGTGATGAAGAGAGAGATATTGTCTCTAGAAACATCATTGAAACCAGGAGATGTCATTGCATGTGTGGGTGGTGGAATTAATAGGTTGGATAAGGTATAGTGAGCAGGACTAGAGGCTCTACAGTGAAATAAGCCAATAAACACTAACCAGAACAGCAATGGACAAGGCATATTGACATTAAGGAGAGGCATGCTTAGTCGAGTGATCAAAAGGGCCCGGTGAGTGGAGAGGTTGGTTGGGGGTCACGGCGATTTAGACAGCTAAATCGGTAGCAAGCTAGCATAGGATGGAGGTCTGTTGTTAGCCACCTCTTGCGTTCCGTCAGTAGATCAGTGGGGTTCCGTGTGGTAGAGGGGATTAATCCAAATCACACAACAACAACAAAAATAAAAACAATAGATATAGTTATAGAGGCCCAAGAAGAAAAAATAAATAAATAAAAATAAAATAAAAAATTGTCCGATTGTCTATTCAGATAGCAGCCGATAAGACAGCCAACGGCTAGCAGGCCGCAGATGGGCGCCCAGGCAACGTTGCGCTGGAGGAGCCAGCCGGACAACTCCCTCGGGTAGACAACGTCGGCAGTCCAGCTGTGAAGGCCCGGTGGGGCTCCGCGTAGGCAGCAAAACGGGTCCGGATAGGTGACTGCAGCCCAGGAGTGATTGATGGAACTCTTCAGCTGGCTAGCTCCGGAACAATTGATGTTTGCTCCAGAATCGACGAAAGCCGATAGTCACACGGATAGCAGCTAGCTAGCTGTGAGATCCAGGTATGAATGTCCAGAGCCAGCGGCCGAAATCCAGGGACATGGAGAGAAAAATTGGTCCGGTATGTTCCGTTCCGAGCCGCGCTGCGCCGTACAAAACTGGCGATAGATTCTCGAGCCAAAGGACAGCCGATGACCACAAACCGTGGTTAGCTGAGTACTAACGATTTGACAGTAAAGAAGCTAACTAGCTTCTGAACTAGCTTCTGATTAGCTACTGGACCAGCTTCTGGCTAGCTCCTGGCTAGCTCCCGGCTAGCTTCTGGCTAGTTTCTGGCTACCCTCTTGGAGCCTCCGGCTAGCTTCTTGGAGGATTACAGATCTGAGGTAAATAATACTTTTTTATAAATATTGGTGAGGCGGGTTGCAGGAGAGTGTTTTGAAGAGGAGTTTATGGAAAATTAAAAAATGTATGTGAGATACAGTATGACATACAGTATGAGATACAGTAGTGGATACAGTAGGAGATACAGTAGAAGTTACAGTAGTGGATAGAGTATGAGATGCAGTATGAGATGCAGTATGAGATACAGTAGTGGATACAGTAGGAGATACAGTAGTGGATAGAGTAGGAGATACAGTATGAGATACAGTAGTGGATACAGTAGGAGATACAGTAGGAGATACGGTAGTGGATACAGTAGGAGATACAGCATGAGAGGGGAAGATAAAGGTTTAGTCATTAGTCAATATTAATTAGTCAATATTAATATTAGGAGAGTACATGTTTTCAAGTTCACCTGTCCAGGTGAAAAGCAGCAATCTCAGCATTGTGTCTCTGGAAGTCGACAAAGTAGAACACATCACCAGGAGTCTCCTGGTCTCTCTGCTGTCTGAGGAACAAATGATTCATAGAATTACAGTACTTTTCAAAATATCACTACAAACCAGAGCACTCCCCCTGATTGGTTTCCCCAGAAACATTCACCTCATGGGTTTGAACATGGCCTTGCCAAAGTTCTGCATCTTCAGGGCCAGCTTGAGGTGGTGTCCACTAGGCTTTACCACTGAGAGAGAGAGAGAGAGAGAGAGAGAGAGAGAGAGAGAGAGAGAGAGAGAGAGAGAGAGAGAGAGAGAGAGAGAGAGAGAGAGAGAGAGAGAGAGAGAGAGAGAGAGAGAGAGAGAGAGACAGAGAGAGAGAGAGAGAGAGAGAGAAAGAGAGAAAGATAGAGAAAGAAGAGAAAAGAAAGAAAGAAAGAAAGAAAGAAAGAAAGAAAGAAAGAAAGAAAGAAAGAAAGAAAGAAAGAAAGAAAGAAAGAAAGAAAGAAAGAAAGAAAGAAAGAAAGAAAGAAAGAGAGAGCGGTAGGGAGCGGGAGAGAGATAGGTACGGGAGAGAAAGAAAGAAAGAAAGAAAGAAAGAGAGAGAGAGAGAGATAGGAGACAGAGAGAGAGAGAGAGAGAGAGAGATAGGTACAGAGACAGAGAGAGAGAGATAGGTACAGAGACAGAGAGAGAGAGAGAGAGAGAGATAGGTACAGAGACAGAGAGAGAGAGAGAGAGGTAGAGAGAGAGAGAGAGAGATAGGTACAGAGACAGAGAGAGAGAGATAGGTACAGAGACAGACCGAGAGAGAGACAGAGAGAGAGACAGAGAGAGAAAGACAATACATATCAGACATGAACCACTCCGCCAACCACCTGTCCTCAATCTGCTGTGTGTCTCTCAGCTGTCCTCAGACTGCTGTGTGTCTCTCAGCTGTCCTCAGACTGCTGTGTCTCTCAGCTGTCCTCAGACTGCTGTGTCTCTCTCAGCTGCTCTCAGACTGCTGTGTCTCTCTCAGCTGCTCTCAGACTGCTGTGTCTCCCTCAGCTGCTCTCAGACTGCTGTGTCTCTCAGCTGTCCTCAGACTGCTGTGTCTCTCTCAGCTGCTCTCAGACTGCTGTGTCTCTCTCAGCTGCTCTCAGACTGCTGTGTCTCTCTCAGCTGCTCTCAGACTGCTGTGTCTCTCTCAGCTGCTCTCAGACTGCTGTGTCTCTCTCAGCTGCTCTCAGACTGCTGTGTCTCTCTCAGCTGCTCTCAGACTGCTGTGTCTCCCTCAGCTGCTCTCAGACTGCTGTGTCTCCCTCAGCTGCTCTCAGACTGCTGTGTCTCCCTCAGCTGCTCTCAGAATGCCGTCTTGGCCAACCTTAGCTAGTTATAAAAACCTATCCAAAAAACACATAGTTGGTTTGGAATCTGACCCAAGTTAATTTTGAAGTTCCAATCCTTGTGGTTTATTGTTGACTCTGTTCAATATTATTTTCCCTGCTCTACATCTGTTTCTGCCTGGACCTAGTCCCAATGATAAGGCCAGATGGAGGACTACCTTCAGCAGGGTTTCTTTATGTCTGGGTACTCAGCATGCTGCGTCACAGAGCAAAGCCAACCAGTATTCATAAAGACACACGCTTCTCCTCCTGATTCCAGCTGATTCAGCTTAGTCTTCTGAAGTTGTATCTTATTCGTTGTTTACAATCTATCTCTGCTGTGTTTAACTGGAGGGGAATCAAACAGACACAAACAAGCTTTGAAGAGCAAAGGGCACACTGTCGCTTTTCAGCCGTTCAAGAAGAATTGGTTGAAAAAGCCATGTACGAATAAAAGTAGGATGGAGGAACAGAGGATTTGTGTGTGTTGTCGCTGAGGTTGGAGCCACCAGTGTGTGTGTGTTGTCGCTGAGGTTGGAGCCAACAGTGTGTGTGTGTTGTCGCTGAGGTTGGAGCCAACAGTGTGTGTGTGTTGTCGCTGAGGTTGGAGCCACCAGTGTGTGTGTGTTGTCGCTGAGGTTGGAGCCACCAGTGTGTGTGTGTTGTCGCTGAGGTTGGAGCCACCAGTGTGTGTGTGTTGTCGCTGAGGTTGGAGCCACCAGTGTGTGTGTGTTGTCGCTGAGGTTGGAGCCACCAGTGTGTGTGTTTGTCGCTGAGGTTGGAGCCACCAGTGTGTGTGTGTGTCGCTGAGTTGGAGCCACCAGTGTGTGTGTGTTGTCGCTGAGGTTGGAGCCACCAGTGTGTGTGTGTTTGTCGCTGAGGTTGGAGCCACCAGTGTGTGTGTGTTGTCGCTGAGGTTGGAGCCACCAGTGTGTGTGTGTTGTCCAGGTTGGAACCACCAGTGTGTGTGTGTTGTCGCTGAGGTTGGAGCCACCAGTGTGTGTGTGTTGTCGCTGAGGTTGGAGCCACCAGTGTGTGTGTGTTGTCGCTGAGGTTGGAGCCAACAGTGTGTGTGTGTTGTCTGAGGTTGGAGCCACCAGTGTGTGTGTGTTGTCGCTGAGGTTGGAGCCACCAGTGTGTGTGTGTTGTCGCTGAGGTTGGAGCCAACAGTGTGTGTGTGTTGTCGCTGAGGTTGGAACCACCAGTGTGTGTGTGTTGTCGCTGAGGTTGGAGCCACCAGTGTGTGTGTGTGTCGCTGAGGTTGTGTGTGTGTGTGTGTGTGTGTGTGTGTGTGTGTGTGTGTGTGTGTGTGTGTGTGTGTGTGTGTGTGTGTGTGTGTGTCTGTCTGTCTGTCTGTCTGACTGTCTGCTGTGGCATCACCCCAATCTCTGGCGTGTAGACTGCTGTGGCATCACCACACTCCTACTCTCTGAGATAAAGCTTTTTAAAGAACACTCTGCCTTTGACCTAAATGAGTCTGTCTCTGCTCTCTGCCTCCAGCGATGTGACATATGAAGTTCTGGAGATGCTACTTTATGGGCCTTGGATGAAAACCAAAGTCTTGTCAGTGGTGCAACAGGGTGTTCGGCTCTGATAGCACGACTGAGCACCGAAGGATATAACAGGGAGAAAGAAACTACAAAAGAACCAGTCATGAAGAGGACTGTGTCAACTGATTCTCTTTCCTCTCATTTCTCTCCCTGTTCTCCTCAAAACAACCATTGACACGCCAAAAGCATAATAGAACACGTTTTAAAAGGAATGTATGTTCGAACACAAAACACACAAATCATGCAGACACAGAACAGTGCAGATATGTTGACATGACAGGACCTTACCCTGGGTACAGTCACATGCTCCTTTGAGGGCCTTTTCATCTTGAGTGTAATCTGCATAAAGACATTTCTGCAATGAATACCTATAACAATTATATAAATGGTTAATTCTTTAAGCACTAGGTCCTATAGCACCTACATGCACTATTGACGGTGACTTTAATGCTCATATGAATTGTTATAACACTCATATGAATACCACTTATATGAATGGTTATAACTCCCATAAGACAGGTCCTACCTGCGCTGATGACAGTGGTGGCCTGCATGTCTTGCAGCAGGCGGGTGATGGCGGGGTCATCACGGGCGTACAGGGCATAGCGGTTGATGCCCAGGTGGAACTTCAGCCAGCTGGCCTCAGGGTCAAAGGTCACCTGGTGTTCCAGCATTGTCATGTTGAGGGCCGCTGCAGCCTCACTGTACAGCTTCATATGCCTAAGGGAAAGAGGTGGGGGGAGAGAGAGAGGGAGAGCGTGGGAGTGGGGTTAGAGTTATGCATAGCCTTGCCCTTGCTGTACAACATCATATTGTATGGCTGAGGGGGAAAGAGAGGTGGTCAAAACGTGGTCATGGTTAGGGTACGCCAAACGAGTTATCCTTGAAAACCTGCGATACGCACTGTGAAACTCATACAGTATCAAATCAAATCAAACTTTATTGAAAGCGCCTTTAAAAATCCAACTCCCACGGTCAGGGCAACTGTTGCTGCACAGGACCAACAATCATCCAAACTAGCATATTTCCATAGAGGAGAACAGACTGAGAGGGAGAACAGACTGAGAGGGAGAACAGACTGAGAGGAGAACAGACTGAGAGGAGAACAGACTGAGGGAGAACAGACTGAGGAGAACAGACTGAGAGGAGAACAGACTGAGAGGACTGAGAGAACAGACTGAGAGGAGAACAGACTGAGAGGAGAACAGACTGAGAGGAGAACAGACTGAGAGGGAGAACAGACTGAGAGGGAGAACAGACTGAGAGGGAGAACAGACTGAGAGGAGAACAGACTGAGAGGAGAACAGACTGAGAGGGAGAACAGACTGAGAGGGAGAACAGACTGAGAGGAGAACAGACTGAGAGGAGAACAGACTGAGAGGAGAACAGACAGAGAGGAGAACAGACTGAGAGGAGAACAGACTGAGAGGGAGAACAGACTGAGAGGAGAACAGACTGAGAGGAGAACAGACTGAGAGGAGAACAGACTGAGAGGAGAACAGACTGAGAGGGAGAACAGACTGAGGGAGAACAGACTGAGAGGAGAACAGACTGAGAGGGAGAACAGACTGAGAGGAGAACAGACTGAGAGGAGAACAGACTGAGAGGAGAACAGACTGAGAGGAGAACAGACTGAGAGGGAGAACAGACTGAGAGGAGAACAGACTGAGAGGGAGAACAGACTGAGAGGAGAACAGACTGAGAGGAGAACAGACTGAGAGGGAGAACAGACTGAGAGGAGAACAGACTGAGAGGAGAACAGACTGAGAGGGAGAACAGACTGAGAGGAGAACAGACTGAGAGACTGAGAGGAGAACAGACTGAGAGGAGAACAGACTGAGAGGAACAGACTGACAGAGAGGAGAACAGACTGAGAGGAGAACAGACTGAGAGGAGAACAGACTGAGAGGGAGAACAGACTGAGAGGAGAACAGACTGAGAGGAGAACAGACTGAGGGAGAACAGACTGAGAGGAGAACAGACAGAGGAGAACAGACTGAGAGGAGAACAGACTGAGAGGAGAACAGACTGAGAGGGAGAACAGACTGAGAAGAGAACAGACTGAGAGGAGAACAGACTGGGAGGAGAACAGAGAGAGAGGAGAACAGACTGAGAGGGAGAACAGACAGAGGAGAAAAGACTGAGAGGGAGAACAGACAGAGGAGAAAAGACTGAGAGGGAGAACAGACTGAGAGGAGAACAGACTGAGAGGAGAACAGACTGAGAGGAGAACAGACTGAGAGGAGAACAGACTGAGAGGAGAACAGACTGAGAGGAGAACAGACTGAGAGGAGAACAGACAGAGAGGAGAACAGACTGAGAGGAGAACAGACAGAGAGGAGAACAGATTCAGAGGAGAACAGACTGAGAGGAGAACAGACTGAGAGGAGAACAGACTGAGAGGGAGAACAGATTGAGAGGAGAACAGACTGAGAGGAGAACAGACTGAGAGAACATACTGAGAACAGACTGAGAGGAGAACAGATTGAGAGGAGAACAGACTGAGAGGAGAACAGACTGAGAGGGAGAACATACTGAGAGGAGAACAGACTGAGGAGAACAGACTGAGAGGGAAAACAGATTGAGAGGAGAACAGACTGAGAGGAGAACAGACAGAGAGGAGAACAGACTGAGAGGAGAACAGACAGAGAGGAGAACAGACTGAGAGGAGAACAGACAGAGGGAGGACAGAGTGAGAGGAGAACAGACTGAGAGGAGAACAGACAGAGGGAGAACAGACTGAGAGGAGAACAGACAGAGGGAGAACAGACTGAGAGAAGAACAGACTGAGAGGAGAACAGACTGAGAGGAGAACAGACTGAGAGGAGAACAGACAGAGGAGAACAGACTGAGAACAGAGAACAGACTGAGAGGAGAACAGACTGAGAGGAGAACAGACTGAGAGAACAGAGGAGAACAGACTGAGAGGAGAACAGACTGAGAGGAGAACAGACTGAGAGGAGAACAGACTGAGAGGAGAACAGACTGAGGGAGAACAGACTGAGAGGAGAACAGACTGAGAGGGAGAACAGACAGAGGAGAACAGACAGAGAGAGGAGAACAGACTGAGAGGAACAGAACAGACAGAGAGGAGAACAGACTGAGAGGAGAACAGACAGAGAGGAGAACAGACTGAGAGGAGAACAGACTGAGAGGAGAACAGACTGAGAGGAGAACAGACTGAGAGGAGAACAGACTGAGAGGGAGAACAGACTGAGAGGAGAACAGACAGAGAACAGACAGAGGAGAACAGACTGAGAGGAGAACAGACAGAGAGGAGAACAGACTGAGAGGAGAACAGACTGAGAGGAGAACAGACTGAGAGGAGAACAGACAGAGGGAGAACAGACTGAGAGGAGAACAGACTGAGAGGAGAACAGACTGAGAGGAGAACAGACAGAGGGAGAACAGACAGAGGAGAACAGACTGAGGGAGAACAGACTGAGAGGAGAACAGACTGAGAGGACTGAGAACAGACTGAGAGGAGAACAGACTGAGAGGAGAACAGACAGAGGGAGAACAGAGTGAGAGGAGAACTGACTGAGAGGAGAACAGACAGAGGGAGAACAGACTGAGAGGAGAACAGAATGAGAGGGAGAACAGACTGAGAGGAGAACAAACAGAGAGGAGAACAAACAGAGAGGAGAACAGACTGAGAGGAGAACATACTGAGAGGGAGAACAGAGTGAGAGGAGAACAGACAGAGGAGAACAGACAGAGAGGAGAACAGACAGAGAGGAGAACAGACTGAGAGGAGAACAGACAGAGAGGAGAACAGACTGAGAGGAGAACAGACTGAGAGGAGAACAGACTGAGAGGAGAACAGACAGAGGGAGAGCAGACTGAGAGGAGAACAGACTGAGAGGAGAACAGACTGAGAGGAGAACAAACAGAGAGGATAACAGACTGAGAGGAGAACAGACTGAGAGGGAGAACAGACTGAGAGGAGAACAGACTGAGAGGAGAACAGACTGAGAGGGAGAACAGACTGGAGGAGAACAGACTGAGAGGAGAACAGATTGAGAGGAGAACAGACTGAGAGGGAGAACAGACTGAGAGGGAGAACAGACTGAGAGGGAGAACAGACTGAGAGGAGAACAACCAGAGAGGAGAACAGACAGAGAGGAGAACAAACTGAGAGGGAGAAGAGACTGAGAGGAGAACAGATTGAGAGGGAGAACAGAAAGAGAGGGAGAACAGACAGAGAGGGAGAACAGACAGAGGAGAACAGACTGAGAGGAGAACAGACAGAGGAGAACAGACTGAGAGGAGAACAGACTGAGAGGGAGAACAGACTGAGAGGGAGAACAGACTGAGGGAGAACAGACTGAGAGGAGAACAGACTGAGAGGAGAACAGACTGAGAGGAGAACAGACTGAGAGGAGAACAGACTGAGGGAGAACAGACTGAGAGGAGAACAGACAGAGGAGAACAGACTGAGAGGAGAACAGACTGAGAGGAGAACAGACTGAGAGGAGAACAGACTGAGAGGAGAACAGACTGAGAGGAGAACAGACTGGGAGGAGAACAGACAGAGAGAACAGACAGAGAAGAACAGACTGAGAGGGAGAACAGACAGAGGAGAAAAGACTGAGAGGGGGAACAGACAGAGGAGAAAAGACTGAGAGGGAGAACAGACTGAGAGGAGAACAGACAGAGAGGAGAACAGACTGAGAGGAGAACAGACAGAGAGGAGAACAGACTGAGAGGAGAACAAACAGAGAGGAGAACAGACTGAGAGGAGAACAGACTGAGAGGGAGAACAGACTGAGAGGAGAACAGACTGAGAGGAGAACAGACTGAGAGGGAGAACAGACTGAGAGGAGAACAGACAGAGAGGAGAAGAGACTGAGAGGAGAACACACAGAGAGGAGAACAGACTGAGAGGAGAACAGACTGAGAGGAGAACAGACTGAGAGGAGAACAGACAGAGGGAGAGCAGACTGAGAGGAGAACAGACTGAGAGGGAGAACAGACTGAGAGGAGAACAGACAGAGGGAGAACAGACTGAGAGGAGAACAGACAGAGGGAGAACAGACTGAGAGGAGAACAGACTGAGAGGGAGAACATACTGAGAGGGAGAACAGACTGAGAGGAGAACAGACAGAGGGAGAACAGAGTGAGAGGAGAACTGACTGAGAGGAGAACAGACAGAGGGAGAACAGACTGAGAGGAGAACAGAATGAGAGGGAGAACAGACTGAGAGGAGAACAAACAGAGAGGAGAACAAACAGAGAGGAGAACAGACTGAGAGGAGAACATACTGAGAGGGAGAACAGAGTGAGAGGAGAACAGACAGAGGAGAACAGACAGAGAGGAGAACAGACTGAGAGGAGAACAGACAGAGAGGAGAACAGACTGAGAGGAGGACACACAGAGAGGAGAACAGACTGAGAGGAGAACAGACTGAGAGGAGAACAGACTGAGAGGAGAACAGACAGAGGGAGAGCAGACTGAGAGGAGAACAGACTGAGAGGAGAACAGACTGAGAGGAGAACAAACAGAGAGGAGAACAGACTGAGAGGAGAACAGACTGAGAGGGAGAACAGACTGAGAGGAGAACAGACTGAGAGGAGAACAGACTGAGAGGAGAACAGATTGAGAGGAGAACAGACTGAGAGGGGAGAACAGACTGAGAGGAGAACAGACTGAGAGGAGAACAGACTGAGAGGAGAACAGACTGAGAGGAGAACAGAAGAGGAGAACAGAGAGGAGAACAGACAGAGAGGAGAACAAACTGAGAGGAGAACAGACTGAGAGGAGAACAGATTGAGAGGGAGAACAGACTGAGAGGAGAACAGACTGAGAGGAGAACAGACAGAGAGGACTGAGAGAACAGACTGAGAGGAGAACAGACAGAGAGGAGAACAGACTGAGAGGAGAACAGACAGAGGGAGAACAGACTGAGAGGAGAACAGACTGAGAGGGAGAACAGACTGAGAGGAGAACAGACTGAGAGGAGAACAGACTGAGAGGAGAACAGACTGAGAGGAGAACAGACTGAGAGGAGAACAGACTGAGAGGAGAACAGACTGAGAGGGAGAACAGACTGAGAGGAGAACAGAGGAGAACAGACAGAGGAGAACAGACTGAGAGGAGAACAGACTGAGAGGAGAACAGACTGAGAGGGAGAACAGACTGAGAGGAGAACAGACTGAGAGGAGAACAGACTGGGAGGAGAACAGACAGAGAGGAGAACAGACTGAGAGGAGAACAGACAGAGGATAAAAGACTGAGAGGGGGAACAGACAGAGGAGAAAAGACTGAGAGGGAGAACAGACTGAGAGGAGAACAGACTGAGAGGAGAACAGACTGAGAGGGAGAACAGACTGAGAGGAGAACAGACAGAGAGGAGAACAGACTGAGAGGAGAACAGACAGAGAGGAGAACAGACTGAGAGGAGAACAGACTGAGAGGGAGAACAGACTGAGAGGAGAACAGACTGAGAGGAGAACAGACTGAGAGGAGAACAGACTGAGAGGAGAACAGACAGAGAGGAGAACAGACTGAGAGGAGGAACAGACAGAGAGAGAACAGACTGAGAGGAGAACAGACTGAGAGGAGAACAGACTGAGAGGAGAACAGACAGAGGAGAGCAGACTGAGAGGAGAACAGACTGAGAGGGAGAACAGACTGAGAGGAGAACAGACAGAGGGAGAACAGACTGAGAGGAGAACAGACAGAGGGAGAACAGACTGAGAGGAGAACAGACTGAGAGGAGAACAGACTGAGAGGGAGAACAGACTGAGAGGAGAACAGACAGAGAGGAGAACAGACTGAGAGGAGAACAGACTGAGAGGAGAACAGACTGAGAGGGAGAACAGACTGAGAGGGAGAACAGACTGAGAGGGAGAACAGACTGAGAGGAGAACAAACAGAGAGGAGAACAAACAGAGAGGAGAACAGACTGAGAGGAGAACAGACTGAGAGGGAGAACAGACAGACTGAGAGGAGAACAGACAGAGGAGAACAGACAGAGAGGAGAACAGACTGAGAGGAGAACAGACAGAGAGGAGAACAGACTGAGAGGAGAACAGACTGAGAGGAGAACAGACTGAGAGGAGAACAGACTGAGAGGAGGAGAACAGACTGAGAGGAGAACAGACAGAGGGAGAACAGACAGACTGAGAGGGAGAACAGACTGAGAGGAGAACAGACTGAGAGAGAACAGACTGAGAGGAGAACAGACTGAGAGGAGAACAGACTGAGAGGGAGAAGAACAGACTGAGAGGAGAACAGACTGAGAGGAGAACAGACTGAGAGGAGAACAGACTGAGAGGAGAACAGACTGAGAGGGAGAACAGACTGAGAGGGAGAACAGACTGAGAGGGAGAACAGACTGAGAGGAGAACAGACCAGAGAGGAGAACAGACAGAGGGAGAACAAACAGACTGAGAGGGAGAACAGACTGAGAGGAGAACAGATTGAGAGGGAGAACAGACTGAGAGGAGAACAGACTGAGAGGGAGAACAGAAAGAGAGACTGGAGAAACAGACAGAGAGGGAGAACAGACAGAGGAGAACAGACTGAGAGGAGAACAGAGAGAGGAGAACAGACTGAGAGGAGAACAGACTGAGAGGGAGAACAGACTGAGAGGGACAGACAGACAGACTGAGAGGAGAACAGACTGAGAGGAGAACAGACTGAGAGGGAGAACAGACTGAGAGGAGAACAGACTGAGAGGAGAACAGACTGAGAGGGAGAACAGACTGAGAGGAGAACAGACAGAGAGGAGAACAGAACAGACTGAGAGGAGAACAGACTGAGAGGAGAACAGACTGAGAGGACTGAGAACAGACTGAGAGGAGAACAGACTGAGAGGAGAACAGAGGGAGGAGAACAGACAGAGAGGAGAACAGACTGAGAGGGAGAACAGACAGAGGATAAAAGACTGAGAGGGGAAACAGACAGAGGAGAAAAGACTGAGAGGGAGAACAGACTGAGAGGAGAACAGACTGAGAGGAGAACAGACTGAGAGGGAGAACAGACTGAGAGGAGAACAGACAGAGAGGAGAACAGACTGAGAGGAGAACAGACAGAGAGGAGAACAGACTGAGAGGAGAACAGACTGAGAGGAGAACAGATTCAGAGGAGAACAGACTGAGAGGGAGAACAGACTGAGAGGAGAACAGACTGAGAGGGAGAACAGATTGAGAGGAGAACAGACTGAGAGGAGAACAGACTGAGAGGAGATCAGACTGAGAGGAGAACAGATTGAGAGGAGAACAGACTGAGAGGAGAACAGACTGAGAGGGAGAACATACTGAGAGGAGAACAGACTGAGAGGGAAAACAGATTGAGAGGAGAACAGACTGAGAGGAGAACAGACAGAGAGGAGAACAGACTGAGAGGAGAACAGACAGAGAGGAGAACAGACTGAGAGGAGAACAGACAGAGGGAGGACAGAGAGGGAGAACAGACTGAGAGAACAGGAGAACAGACAGAGGGAGAACAGACTGAGAGGAGAACAGACAGAGGGAGAACAGACTGAGAGACTGAGAACAGACTGAGAGGAGAACAGACTGAGAGGAGAACAGACTGAGAGGAGAACAGAGAGGGAGAACAGATTGAGAGGAGAACAGACTGAGAGGAGAACAGACAGAGGGAGAACAGAGTGAGAGGAGAACTGACTGAGAGGAGAACAGACAGAGGGAGAACAGACTGAGAGGAGAACAGACTGAGAGGGAGAACAGACTGAGAGGAGAACAAACAGAGAGGAGAACAAACAGAGAGGAGAACAGACTGAGAGGAGAACATACTGAGAGGGAGAACAGACTGAGAGGAGAACAGACTGAGAGGAGAACAGACTGAGAGGAGAACAGTCTGAGAGGAGAACAGACTGAGGAGAACAGACTGAGAGGAGAACAGACTGAGAGGAGAACAGACTGAGAGGAGAACAGACTGAGAGGAGAACAGACTGAGAGGAGAACAGACTGAGAGGAGAACAGACTGAGAGGAGATCAGACTGAGAGGAGAACAGACAGAGGAGAACAGACTGAGAGGAGAACAGACAGAGGGAGAACAGAGAGAGGAGAACAGACTGAGAGGAGAACAGACAGAGAGGAGAACAGACAGACAGACTGAGAGGAGAACAGACTGAGAGGGAGAACAGACTGAGAGGAGAACAAACAGAGAGGAGAACAAACAGAGAGGAGAACAGACTGAGAGGAGAACAGACTGAGAGGAG
The DNA here is from genome assembly GCF_018296145.1 of Oncorhynchus tshawytscha. Classification (NCBI taxonomy): domain Eukaryota; kingdom Metazoa; phylum Chordata; class Actinopteri; order Salmoniformes; family Salmonidae; genus Oncorhynchus; species Oncorhynchus tshawytscha. Next base: position 1,731,386 of record NC_056455.1, read on the forward strand.
AACAGACTGAGAGGAGAACAGACTGAGAGGAGAACAGACTGAGAGGAGAACAGACTGAGAGGAGAACAGACTGAGAGGAGAACAGATTCAGAGGAGAACAGACTGAGAGGGAGAACAGACTGAGAGGAGAACAGACTGAGAGGGAGAACAGACTGAGAGGAGAACAGACTGAGAGGAGAACAGACTGAGAGGAGAACAGACTGAGAGGGAGAACAGACTGAGAGGAGAACAGACTGAGAGGAGAACAGACTGAGAGGAGAACAGACAGAGGAGAACAGACTGAGAGGAGAACAGACTGAGAGGAGAACAGACTGAGAGGGAGAACAGACTGAGAGGAGAACAGACTGAGATGGAGAACAGACTGAGAGGGAGAACAGACTGAGAGGAGAACAGACTGAGAGAACAGACTGAGAGGAGAACAGACTGAGAGACTGAGAGAACAGACTGAGAACAGACTGAGAGGAGAACAGACTGAGAGGAGAACAGACTGAGAGGGAGAACAGACTGAGAAGAGAACAGACTGAGAGGAGAACAGACTGAGAGGAGAACAGACAGAGAGGAGAACAGACTGAGAGGGAGAACAGACAGAGGAGAACAGACTGAGAGGAGAACAGACAGAGGAGAAAGACTGAGAGGGAGAACAGACTGAGAGGAGAACAGACTGAGAGGAGAACAGACTGAGAGGAGAACAGACTTAGAGAGAGAACAGACAGAGAGGAGAACAGACTGAGAGGAGAACAGACTGAGAGGGAGAACAGACTGAGAGGAGAACAAACAGAGAGGAGAACAAACAGAGAGGAGAACAGACTGAGAGGAGAACATACTGAGAGGGAGAACAGACTGAGAGGAGAACAGACTGAGAGGAGAACAGACTGAGAGGAGAACAGTCTGAGAGGAGAACAGATTCAGAGGAGAACAGACTGAGAGGGAGAACAGACTGAGAGGAGAACAGACTGAGAGGGAGAACAGATTGAGAGGAGAACAGACTGAGAGGAGAACAGACTGAGAGGAGATCAGACTGAGAGGAGAACAGATTGAGAGGAGAACAGACTGAGAGGAGAACAGACTGAGAGGGAGAACATACTGAGAGGAGAACAGACTGAGAGGGAAAACAGATTGAGAGGAGAACAGACTGAGAGGGAGAACAGACTGAGGGAGAACAGACTGAGAGGAGAACAGACAGAGGGAGAACAGACTGAGAGGAGAACAGACTGAGAGGAGAACAGACTGAGAGGAGAACAGACTGAGAGGAGAACAGAGAGGAGAACAGACTGAGAGGAGAACAGACTGAGAGGAGAACAGACTGAGAGGAGAACAGACTGAGAGGAGAACAGACTGAGAGGAGAACAGACTGAGAGGAGAACAGACTGAGAGGAGAACAGACTGGGAGGAGAACAGACAGAGAGGAGAAAAGACTGAGAGGGAGAACAGACTGAGGGAGAACAGACTGAGAGGAGAACAGACTGAGAGGGAGAACAGACTGAGAGGAGAACAGACAGAGAGGAGAACAGACTGAGAGGAGAACAGACTGAGAGAGGAGAACAGACTGAGAGGAGAACAGACAGAGAGGAGAACAGACTGAGAGGAGAACAGACAGACTGAGGAGAACAGACTGAGAGGAGAACAGACTGAGAGGAGAACAGACAGAGAGGAGAACAGACTGAGGGGAGAACAGACTGAGAGGGAGAACATACTGAGAGGAGAACAGACTGAGAGGGAGAACGGACTGAGAGGAGAACAGACTGAGAGGAGAACAGACAGAGGGAGAACAGAGTGAGAGGAGAACAGACTGAGAGGAGAACAGATTGAGAGGGAGAACAGACTGAGAGGAGAACAGTCAAAGAGAAATGTAGAGTATTCTCTGAGGAAAACATTTGTAGTGGCAAAGTCTACACACCACCTCCCTCTTGGACTCTCTGACTCCCTGTCGGAGCTTCCAAGCTGTTCGCCCTCCCTTAGGAATCTCCCTTCCTTCCTCTCCTCCTCTCCTGACACTTCTGTATACATAACCCCACAGAAACGGTATGGGCAGGAATCACTCCTGATCCAAAGCAAACATTCAGACCATTGAGGAGGCTGGGGAAGCATGTTGCATTGTTGCACTGTTGTGCCAGTTTTGACTGCGGTGAGTGGGAGGGTTGGTTGTTTCACTGTGTTTAAGGATCATCAGCTGTTGTGGTCAGATGATAGGAGGGGTCGTCAAAGCAAGTGTATTCAGTCAGGGTATTCCTGACCCAACTGGCCCACAGTGACATGTCTGTGTAATCAGGAAGGCTGACCACAGACCACAACCAAATACCACAAACCCACAGACCAGGGAGCAAGCAGCTAGCTGCACAACCACATCGCCCTCCTCTTTCAGTGCTCTTGATTCAGACTATGATAATGTATGCCACACACATGCACCATAACCGTAGTGGTTGACCTGGAAGGTCTACAGTATACTATAACAGCCTATTTTAGGCGTCCAGATGAAACAGTCCAAACTGTCCCCAGAAGTCCCCCTAAAAACCATCCATCCTCTCACTAAGTGCATTTCTCTTCTGTTAACAAGCTGCTACAAGACACTCCCACTAATCCCTAGAGGAACCATTGTTATGTGCATATTTAAAACACAGCTAAGGGGGAGAAATCTTCTCTCTTCATATTTCTTGTGTTTTTCCACCATTGGAGCCCAAACAGGATTTCTCTGAGAGAAATGCCCTGTGATTGACAGGGTTAAACAGGAGCGAAGACAGCTACAGTCTGTTCAGCTCTTACTGGTTTAAAGGGTTTGATCGGGTTTAAGGGTCTTGTTTACCTAGCACAGGGAGATCCAGACATAGGCTCTCAATGACATGTGAGTGTTGCTACCAGCCCTCCATTAAATGCTGTTTATGACATCGACTTTAGAGACAGTTTATAGGATTAGTCTTTATGGGAAAATTGCTTGCCGAAGAGAAAACGTGTTGAGTTGTTGACGTGCCTGTGCTTGAGTGCCTGTGCGTGTTTGTGTTTCTGCATGTGTCAGGGATCCACAGCCGTCGTGTCAGTGACCCTACCCCTCCAACACAGCCAAGCCACAGTAGGGAAAATGTCTAGTCCCACCAAACTAAATCACAACCATAAAACATTGAGAACGGTCTAAACTCTGGTCTCTGTGTACTGTACTCACCGTTCCCAGCGCGAGACCTTCCTCCTGTAATACTCCATTAGCTCTTCAGACTGCATCAGCCTCTCTTCCAGCCCCAGCTCTGGTGTCTGAATGTTATACAGGGGGTGAGCAAACAGCCTCCCCAGCTTCGAGCCCCAATCTGTGGGGTCGTCCATAGCTCCGACCTCCTTACCCTGGAGGTCTATGGAGGTGATGTTGGAGAACCAGGGGATAGTGAGGCCACTGTACCCAGCAAGGGTGAAGTTAGTCCCCCTGGAGGAGGGACAGAGGCAGGCTCCATTCCCTGGTCCTGGTTGTCTTTGGCGGAGCTTGGGGAGCAGGACGAAGTAGAGGTCAGCGGTGAAAATGGCTGTGAGGGTCACAGCCAGGAGCAGACGATCTCTTCTCATCATCATACTGGGAGGATGGAAGAGTGAGGAGACAAAGAGAGAGAGATGGAGGGGAGAGACAGAGAGAGACCAGAGAGAATGATGGAGGGGAGAGACAAAGGTCAGATCCGGGTCTCTATCTGTATGTAATCTTCCTGGATGAAGGCGGTCAAAGCCCCAAACGTGTTGGACACAGTCAATGTTCCAGGTTCCAGGTACTTGTTCTGGCTCAGACCAGATGAGAGACTGTGTTGCTCACGCCAAGTGATAAGTTGCAATGTGGCTCCAAGCAGAGGTCCACTTGGCTTTGTTAAGAGAGTGTGTGTCCACCTCTTGTCAAAGCAGTATGTAGAGTGCAGTTCAGTTAACTTCTGCCTTCCTGGTCTTGCTCTGATGATGTGTGTGTATTTGTTGCTCGCTGTAAGTGGGAGGTTGCAGGTCTAAGTCCAGTGTGTGTGTATGTGTGTGAATATCCTGGCTGCCTTTCGTCCTCCTGAACACATTCCTCTTGATCTGGAACTGGCTCTGGCGAACAGTGTTCTCTGAGCAAAGAAATCTGAGTGCGTGTTTGTGTTTGGTGTGTTTCTGTCAACAGATTTACAAGTGTTTGTGCATGTGTCTGAGTTGGTCTCTTTGTATGTGTGTGTGGTGTATGTGTGGTGTGTGTGTGTGTGGTGTATGTGTAGTGTGTGTGTGTGGTGTGTGTGTGGTGTATGTGTAGTGTGTGTGTGTGGTGTATGTGTGGTGTGTGTGTGGTGTATGTGTGGTGTATGTGTATGTGTGTGTGTGTGTGTGTGTGTGTGTGTGTGTGTGTGTGTGTGTGTGTGGTGTGTGTGTGTGTGTGTAGTGTGTGTGTGGTGTATGTGTGTGTGTGTGTGTGTGTGTGTGGTGTGTGTGTGTGTGGTGTGTGTGTGTGTGTGTGTGTGTGTGGTGTGTGTGTGGTGTATGTGTAGTGTGTGTGTGTGGTGTGTGTGTGGTGTATGTGTAGTGTGTGTGTGTGGTGTATGTGTAGTGTGTGTGTGTGGTGTATGTGTAGTGTGTGTGTGTGGTGTGTGTGCTAGGTAATCCTTCTCATTGTAATTGCCTTGTTTCTGGTCATGTCTTCTGTTCTCCTCTGTTTTTTAAATATTTTTTTATGTATCTGTTATTTAAACAGGTAAGTTGACTGAGAACACGTTCTCATTTACAGCAACAACCTGGGGAAGAGTTACAGGGGAGAGGAGTGTCAGGTGTGAAAACAAACCCTTCCAACCTCCCCTCAACACCCTCCCCTCAACAACCCCTCAACAACCTCCCAACACCCTCTCAACAACCCCTCAACACCCTCTCAACACCCCCTCAACCACCCTTCAACACCCCCTTAACACTGTCTCAACATCCTCTCAACACCCTCTTAACACCCTCTCAACCCCACCTCAACACCCCCTCAACACCCTCTCAATACCCCCTCAACACCCCCCAATACCACCTCAACACACCCTCAACACCCTCTCAACATGCCCTCAACAACCTCTCAACACCCACTCAACACCCCCCACACCCTCAACACCCTCTCAACACCCCCTCAACCACCCTTCAACACCCCTTTAACACTGTCTCAACATCCTCTCAACACCCTCTCAACCCCACCTCAACACCCCTCAACACCCTCTCAATACCCCCTCAACACCCTCTCAACATGCCCTCAACAACCACTCAACACCCCCAACACCCTCTCAACACCCCTCAACCACCCTTCAACACCCCTTAACACTGTCTCAACATCCTCTCAACACCCTCTTAACACCCTCTCAACCCCACCTCAACACCCCCTCAACACCCCCTCAACAACCTCTCAACACCCTCCCAACAACCTATCAACACCCCTCAACAACCTCTCAACAACCTCTCAACACCCCCTCAACAGCCCCTTAACACCCCGTCAACAACCTCTCAACACCCCCCAACACCCCCTCAACAACCTCTCAACACCCCCGCAAGAACCTCTCAACAGCCCCTCAACAACCTGTTCACACCCTCTCAACACCCCCTCAACAACCTCTCAACAACATCTCAACACCCCCTCAACAACCTCTCAACACCCCCTCAACAACCTCTTCACACCCCATCAACAACCTATCAACAACCTCTTCACACCCCCTCAACAACCTCTTCACACCCCCTCAACACCCCTCAACAACCTCTCACCCCCTCAACACCCCCTCAACACCCCCTCAACATTCTCTCTTCTCTCCACTTCTTTCTCCCCTCCTCCCCCTTTTCACTTCCTTCCACCTCCTCCATTTTATTATTCTCCACCCATCTCCTGCAATCTCTCACCTTTTCCTCAATCAGATTCACTCTCTCATCTTCTCTTTACTCTATATCTTCCTCTCCTCTACACTGATCCCTCTCTCTTCCTCTCCTCTACACTGATCCCTCTCTCTTCCTCTCCTCTACACTGATCCCTCTCTCTTCCTCTCCTCTACACGGATCCCTCTCTCTTCCTCTCCTCCTCCTCCTCTCTTCCTCTCCTCTACACTGATCCCTCTCTTTTACTCTCCTCCTCCTCCTCCTCTCTTCCTCTCCTCTACACTGATCCCTCTCTCTTCCTCTCCTCCTCCTCCTCTCTTCCTCTCCTCTACACTGATCCCTCTCTCTTCCTCTCCTTCTCCTCCTCCTCTCGTCCTCTCCTCTACACTGATCCCTCTCTCTTCCTCTCCTCATCCTCCTCTCTTCCTCTCCTCTACACTGATCCCTCTCTCTTCCTCTCCTCCTCCTCTCTTCCTCTCCTCTACACTGATCCCTCTCTCTTCCTCTCCTCTACACTGATCCCTCTCTCTTCCTCTCTTCTACACGGATCCTTACTTTTGTCTCCGGTCCGCTCTGTTCAGCTCCAAGGCGCTGTTACAACAGCACTTTCCTTCCCGTCCCACTTCCCATGCATGCACACACACACACACACACACACACACACACACACACACACACACACACACACACACACACACACACACACACACACACACACACACCTGCCCTGCTCCGTCACACTTGCCAGAGGGAGAATGGTAAAAGAGAGCTAGACCAAGTAACACACATGCACAGTCAGACAGTGTTTACAGACAGGCACTCTGCCTTTCTTCTACTGTTTCAGTGAGAAGGTCCTTCAATGGCACTACTAAAAGTCACAGTAGACTGCATTTGTCATTCTAATTCTTTCAGCAGCAAGAAACTCAGAGGGTATTTCCCAGACTGTTGTTACCGTGGTATTTTAGAAACATCAGTTGTGTGTTTGGGTGTGTGTGAGGAACTCTGGCAAAGCTACGCTATGACGTCTCCAACTCATTCTCTGGGGTGTTTCCTCTCTCTCTCTCTCTCTCTCTCTCTCTCTCTCTCTCTCTCTCTCTCTCTCTCTCTCTCTCTCTCTCTCTCTCTCTCTCTCTCTCTCTCTCTCATATATCAATTTAAGGGCTTTATTGGCATGGGAACATATGTTAACATTGCCAAAGCAAGTGAAGTAGATAATAAACAAAAGTTAGCAGTAAACACACAAAACTCACAAAACTCACAAAAGTTCCAAAAGAATAAAGACATTTCAAATGTCATATTATGTCTATATACAGTGTTATAATGATGTGCAAATAGTTAAAGCACAAATGGGAAAATTAATTAACATAAATATGGGTTGTATTTACAGTGGTGTTTGTTCTTCACTGGTTGCCCTTTTCTTGTGGCAACAGGTCACAAATCTTGCTGCTGTGATGGCACACTGGTATTTCACCCAGTAGATATGGGACTTTATCAAAATTGGGTTAGTTTCAAATTCTTTGTGGATATGTGTAACCTGAGGGAAATATGTGTCTCTAATATGGTCATACATTGGGCAGGAGGTTAGGAAGTGCAGCTCAGTTTCCACCTCATTTTGTTGTCAGTGTGCACATAGCCTGTCTTCTCTTGAGAGCCAGGTCTGCCTACGGCGGCCTTTCTCATTATCAAGGCTATGTTCACTGAATCTGTAAATAGTCAAAGCTTTCCTTAATTTAAGGTCAGTCACAGTGGTCAGGTATTCTGCAACTGTGTACTCTCTGTTTAGGACCAAATAGCGTTCTAGTTTGCTATGTTTTTTTGTTAATTCTTTCCAATGTGTCAAGTCATTCTTTTTTAGTTTTCTTGTGATTTGGTCTAATTGTGCTGTTGTCCTGGGGCTCTGTGGGGTGTGTTTGTGTTTGTGAACAGAGCCCCAGGACCAGCTTGCTTAGGGGACTCTTCTTCAGGTTCATCTCTTTGTTGGTGATGGCTTTGTTATGGAAGGTTTGGGAATCACTTCCTTTGAAGTGGTTGTAGAATTGAATGGGTATTTTCTGGATTTTGCATGCATTTGGTGTTTCACGTTGTACACTTAGGATTTTATGCAGAATTCTGCATGCAGAGTCTCTATTCGGTGTTTGTCCTATTTTGTGAATTCTTGGTTGGTGAGCGGACCCCAGAGCGCACAACCATTATGGGTAATGGGTTCTGTAACTGATTCAAGTATTTTTTGCCAGATCCTAAATGGTATGTTGAATTTTATGTTCCTTTTGATGGCATCTGCTAAATTGTAATTATTCACTCCTATGGCCTATTTATTGCCTACCACCTCATGCCTTTTGCACACAATGTATATAGACTCTTTTGTTTCTACTGTGTTATTGACTTGTTTAATGTTTACTCCATGTGTAACTCTGTGTTGTTGTCTGTTCACACTGCTATGCTTTATCTTGGCCAGGTCGCAGTTGTAAATGAGAACTTGTTCTCAACTAGCCTACCTGGTTAAATAAAGGTGAAATAAATAAATAAATAAAATAAAATGTTGCCTTGTCTCTCAGCTCGTTCACAGCTTTGTGGAAGTTACCTGTGGCGCTGATGTTTAGGCCGAGGTATGTATAGTTTTTTGTGTGCTCTAGGTTAACGATGTCTAGATGGAGTTTGTATTTGTGGTCCTGGCAACTGGACCTTTTTTGGAACACCATTATTTTTGTCTTCCTGAGATTTACTGTCAGGGCACAGGTCTGATAGAATATGTGCAGAAGATCTAGGTGCTGCTGTAGGCCCTCCTTGGTTGGTGACAGAAGCACCAGATCATCAGCAAACAGTAGACATTTGAATTCAGATTCTATTAGGGTGAGGCCTGGTGCTGCAGACTGTTCCAGTGCCCTCGCCAATTCGTTGATATATATGTTGAAGAGCGTGGGGCTTAAGCTGCATCCCTGTCTTACCCCACGGCCATGTGGAAAGAAATGTGTTTTTGGCCAATTGTGTACAAGGATTTTATCATGTTTATCCCCGAACACCACTTTCCATCAATTTGAATAGCAGACCCTCATGCCGAATTGAATCAAAATATTTTTTTAAATCAACAAAGCATGAGAAGTTACCTGTGGTAAAAAGCCAATTGGACATTTGCTCATTGCATTGTTTTCTCTGAGGAAATGAACTAGTCTGCTGTTAATGATAACGCAGAAGATTTTCCCAACGTTGCTGTTGATGCATATCCCACTGTAGTTATTGGGGTCAAATTTTTCTCCACTTTTGTGGATTGGGGTGAATTTTATGGGTTTGTATTTTGTGCTGTAATCCATTCAATGTAATTGGAGAATCCAGTGGGATCTGGTAGTCTTAAACATTTGATTCTAAGATTTGTATTTGCCTCTGTCTCTCTCATTCTAAGAAGGAAAAAATGTACCCAGACACTCCTTGATTGATGTTGGAAATGAGCGAAAGGCATCCGTGACCTGACATTTTATCTGTTAAAGTGCTTCTGTGTGAAGACACTCAACAGTGAGTGAACAAGCCATAGAATAGCTAGGAATACCACAACTATGTCAGTTAAGAGCATTGTGTAATGAACGCTCAGGGAGAAAAAGGTGTAGATTCACGTGCAGAGCGCGGCAGGTGTTCATTTCGCCTTTGCAGAAGGCAGGAATTGTGGTCACAGGCAGACAATGGTCATACACAGGTAGGCAAACAGGCAGATGAATCAAAACTAGGAGTGAAGGCTCGTTTTCACAAACGAGCTAGGAAAACGCATTGTAGAGTCAAAACGAACAATACCTCACAAAGGCACAAACAGAATGAACTGAACTAAGTAAGGAGCTGATGAGACCAGGTGAGTAACTAACACAGGTTAAATCAATGAACAGAAATGAAAGACAGGGCTACGTTCAAGAACACAAAGAAACAGAACACAAGGTTGACTAAGAAAATAAATACAGAACCTTACACTTTGGGCCAGTAACCGAAAGGTTGCTGGTTCAAATCCCCAAGCCAAGTAGGTGAAAATTTGGTCTATGTGCCCTTGAGTAAAGGACTTAAATCTAATTCCTCCTCTAAGTGGCTCTGGATAAGAGCATCTGCTAAATGACACAAAAAAGTTAAATATGATTAGCTATTGTTCTAACAAATATAAATGCTTTATGTAAAAATACACATTTTATTTAGATAGGCAGCGACCACACTTTTTCACAAATGACTGAGCTTTCCATTGAATCAAACTGTCGTTTGTATGTGTCACGCTTGTTGAAATGAGAGGACCAAGGCGCAGCGTGCGTAGAGTTCCACATGATATTTAATAGTGAAACTTACAACAAAAACAACAAAGAATATAACAAACGTGCAGTATTGCGGTGCTCAAGGCAACTATACACAAACAAGATCCCACAAACAGGTGGGAAAAGGCTGCCTAAATATGATCCCCAATCAGAGACAACGATAGACGGCTGCCTCTCATTGGGAACCATACCAGGCCAACAAAGAAAACGAAAAACTAGAACGCCCACCCTAATCACACCCTGACCCAACCAAATAGAGAAATAAAAAGTCTCTCGAAGGTCAGGGCGTGACAGTATGTGGTTCGTTAAAATGCCGTTGTCACAGTGTTTATTTAGCAAAGACAAAGTTGGCCCATTCTAAATGTCCCCCCCGAAATAAACATTGGTAGGCTAACAGTGATAGAGAGAAATCATTAAAAAATATATACAATACGAGTTCAATCCATACTTCCTTCAGATTATCATCTAATGTCTGTGTTATGAACCATGAGTTGTTTACTAGCTGTGAGCTAACCCTGTCTGTGACTGTTTTATCCCAAACACTGCTCTGTTCCTACTAACAACGTTTTCCCTATCTCCCCAGAAAGCCATAACCAAGCTTAAAATAGCCTAACCCTGGTTTTGGGGAAACACACAAGGAAGACACATACAGGAAATACATTGGGGGGAATTGAATTAGAAAAGACCACAACCAAACAACCCCCGGTTGTACGGTTTTATTTCTATAATTCAAATCTGCAGTGAAAAGGATAGGATAGATAATATTGTACAAAAATGAATTGTGCTGATAAAGGTTTAGTGTCCTGGTGGGAGCAGCGACCCGGGGAAGAGCTGGTCTGGGAACCAGCTCAAGTTCCTGCATCACATTGTCAAGACAATCCTGAGATCAGACATAGCCCTGGTCTCAGAGTCCACGGAGACCATCATTATTCTGGAGTTGACAGTCTCTTGGGAAGATCGTCTTGAGGAGGCATACGAGAGGAAGAGGGCCAAGTACGAGGGACTGGTCATCGACTGACAGAAGCAGGTTTGGAAGGCTAGGTGATGCCTATCGAGGTAGGATGCAGGGGTTTTGCTGGGCAATCCCTCTACAGAGCCTACAACACACTTGGCATCAATGGAACGAAGAGGAGGAGAGCCATCAGCAACACCAATCGAGGCAGCTGAAAAAGCCTCAAGATGGTTCTGGATCAAGAGAGGAGATCCATGGGGAGCAGCGACATGCCACCTGGACACAAGTCCGGGTCTGATCAACCTCGACTGGATCGCCTGGGTGAGGGTGTCTGATGTTGAAAGACCCAAAACACCCTATGACCCAGGTTACATTACTGATGATGTGTCCATGTATTCATTCAATCAGTCATAAATGTGTCTCTCTACCCTTTCATTCACACACAGTGAAGCCTGGTGTGTTTTGTGTTGACACGACATCACATGGTTCCTGTTATTGAGTCTTTGCAATGATGTCATGAGAACCAGAACATGTTGTTGGAGATGATAATGCCAAACAGGTTGGATAGATAGTTGGGAAAGATTGGAGGATGAGGAGGAGGAGAGAGAGAGAGCGAGAGAGAACGAGGGGGGAGAGGTGATAAAATGAATAGATGAATAGATAAAGGACGAGAGAGAAGAAAATCCTTTGATGCTCTAGAGGAGTTCCAGCCAGTAGTTTAATCATTACGCTGGCAGGACGCAAGCCATGTCATAGCATAGCACCCAGTTACATGCCATCAGGGTAGGCAGTGATGTGAAGTCAGGATAGGCAGTACTAACCCTGTGGTAATCTAATAAAAAAAGCTGTTATGAAAAGCCCAAAACAATTTGTTATTATATTAAAAAAGTCATTTAATATTGTTCTTGTTTGTTTTTATACAAATAAAAATACAAAAATGTGCCAAAAGTGCATCAAAACCTCAGGAGAGGCAGCAGGATATTCATGCCTTTCTTTCCATCCATTCAAAGCCATTAAAATCCTTGAAGCGTGCGGCTTTATCTGACTCCAGTCACTGTTTGTGTTTCCAAACTCATGGGCATTAATATGGAGTTGGTCCCCCCCTTGTCGTTGTTACAGGCTCCACTCTCCTGGGAAGGCGTTCCACTAGATGTTGGAACATTACTGCGAGGACTTGCTTCCATTCAGGCACAAGAGTATTAGTGAGGTTGGGCACTGATGTTGGGCGATTGGGCCTGGCTCGTAGTTGGCGTTCCAATGCATCCCAAGTGGCGATGGGGTTGAGGTCAGGGCTCTGTGCAGGCCAGTCAAGTTCTTCCACACCGATCTTGACAAACCATTTCTGTATGGGCCTCGCTTTGTGCATGGGGGTATTGTCATCTTGAAACAGGGAAAGGGCCTTCCCCAAACTACTGCAACAAAGTTGGAAGCACATAATCATTTAGAATGTCATTGTATGCTGTGGCGTTAATATTTCCCTTCACTGGAACTAAGGGGCCTAGCCTGAACCATGAAAAATAGCCCCAGACCATTCATCTTCCTCCTCCAAACTTTACAGTCACCACTATGTATTCGGGCAGGTAGCATTCTCCTGGCATCTGCCAAACCCAGTTTTGGTCATCGGACTGCCAGATGGTGTAGCGTGATTCATCACTCCAGAGATCACGTTTCCACTGCTCCAGAGTCCAATGGCGGCAAGCTTTACACTACTCCAGCCGACGCTTGGCATGGCGCATGGTAATATTTGCCCATTTCATGAAACTCCTGACGAACAGTTATTGTTGCTTCCAGAAGCAGTTTGGAACTTGGTAGTCAGTGTTGCAACCAAAGACAGATCATTTTTACGTGCTACATACTTCAGCACTCGGGGGTCCCGTTCTGTGAGCTTGTCTGGCCTGCAATAAGTACTGTAGTGCATCTCCGCCTCATGGACTGCACCAGATTTGCCAATTCTTGCTGTGAGATGTTACCACACTCTTCCACCAAGGCACCTGCAAGTTCCCGGACATTTCTGGAGGGAATGGCCCTAGCCCTCACCTTCCGATCCAACAGATCCCAGACGTGCTCAATGGGATTGAGATCCGGGCTCTTCGCTGGCCATGGCAGAACACTGACATTCCTGTCTTGCAGGAAATCACGCACAGGACGAGCAGTATGGCTGGTGACATTGTCATGCTGGAGGGTCATGTCAGGGTGAGCCTGCAGGAAGGGTACGACATGAGGGAGGAGGATGTCTTCCCTGTAACGCACAGCGTTGATATTGCCTTCAATGACAACAAGCTCAGTCCGATGATGCTGTGACACACCGCACCAGACCATGACGGACCCTCCACCTCCAAATCGATACACCATCCCAACTGGTTTAGGTTTAGTGGGACTATCATTTGTTTTTCAACAGGACTATGACCAAACACACCTCCAGGCTGTGTAAGGGCTATTTGACCATGAAGGAGAGTGATGGGGTGCTGCATCAGATGACCTGGCCTCCACAATCCCCCGACCACAAACCAAATTGAGATGGTTTGGGATGGGTCGGACCAAAGAGTGAAGGAAAAGGAGCCAACAAGTGCTCAGCATATGTGGGAAATCCTTCAAGACTGCAAGGGTGGCTATTTGAAGAATCTCAAATATATTTGTTACTCCATGATTCCATATGTGTGTTATTTAATTGTTTTGATGTCTTCACTATTATTCTGCAATGTAGAAAATAGTAAAATAAGGAGAAACTCTTGAATGAGTAGGTGTTCTAAAACTTTTAGCTGGTAGTGTATAATGTCTCCATATATTGGTCTAGTACCACCTATAATGTCTCTGGAAATTGGTCTGTTAGTGCCTCCTATTGGTTGTAACTGTGGATGCTACATCGGTCTACTGTTTGTCTGAGCTGAGTTCAGCAGTGTTATTTTGTCAGAGGAAATTGAGACATGCTGCTAATTAATTTCATGGGCTAATTATTTGGTTTTATTATTTATTATTATTATGAGTCGATTGTGAGGTATATAATATCATGCATGTTACATATGACATATTATTACACTATAATCTGATAGGAGAAGAGGAGGAGAGGTGGAGAGGAAGAGGAGAGGAGAAGGAAGTGGAGGAGGAGGAGAGGAAGAGGAGAAGGAGGTGAAGGAGAAGGAGGAAGAGGAGGAGGAAGAGAAGGAGAAGGAAAGGAGGAGGAGAATAGTAGAAGGGAGAGGCTGGTCAGGTGGCTTCCTGTTCTTGCTCTGAGCTGTTGATTGACAGCTGTAGGGAGCTAAGCCCCGCTTCACTCACACAACTCAGAGTCTGACGCTGCATCCAAGGGCTCATGGGTAAATCCTCCGGCAGGAACACCTGCTGACAGTCCTGGGAGAGGGAGAGAGGGACAAAGGAGACCGGAGGAGAGGAAGGTAAAGTAGGTGAATAGTGATGTGGGGTGGAGGGGGAATGGAAGAGTTAAAGGAAGAGTTTGAGGTTCAAAGTTTAGGTTGAGAATACATTTCTCATGCAGGCTTACGACTGATGTTCCAACAACAAAACATATATTCCCTCAAGGCCTGACACTCTTTTTAAACCTCTCTTTCTTTACCTTTCTATTTCCATCCCTTCCTTTCTCCCTCACCAACCATCATTGAGTCGGCAGGCTAAAATCCCTCACATCAGGCAGAGCATGGCAACAAACTCACAACAAACACAGGAAGACAGACAGAGCGAGGAATTTTAGTGGAAGAGAGGGGGAAATAGAGGGGGAAGAGAGGGGGAAATTGAGGAAGAGAGGGGGAAATAGAGGAAAAAAGAGGAAGAGAGGACGACAGGGGAATATAGAGGAAGAGAGTGGGAAATAGAGGAAGAGAGGACGACAGGGGAAAATAGAGGAAGAGAGTGGGAAATAGAGGAAGAGAGGACGACATGGGAAAATAGAGGAAGAGAGTGGGAAATAGATGAAGAGAGTGGGAAATAGAGGAAGAGAAATAGAGGAAGAGAAAATATGATAGAGGGGAAATAGAGAGGGGGAAATAGAGGAAGAGAGGGGGAAATAGAGGAAGAGAGGGGGAAATAGAGAAGAGAGGGGGAAATAGAGGAAGAGAGGGGGAAATAGAGGAAGAGAGGGGGAAATTGAGGAAGAGAGGGGGAAATAGAGGAAAAAAATAGAGGAAGAGAGGAAGACAGGGGAATATAGAGGAAGAGAGAGAGGGAAATAGAGGAAGAGAGAGGGAAATAGAGGAAGAGAGGGGGAAATGGGAAATAGAGGAAGAGAGGAAGAGAGGACGAAGAGGGGAAAATAGAGGAAGAGAGTGGGAAAAATAGATGAAGAGAGAGGAAGAGAGAGGGAAATAGAGGAAGAGAGGAAGAGAGGACGACAGGGGAAAATAGAGGAAGAGAGTGGGAAATAGAGGAAGAGAGTGGGAAATAGAGGAAGAGAGAGGGAAATAGATGAAGAGAGAGGGAAATAGAGGAAGAGAGTGGGAAATAGATGAAGAGAGAGGGAAATAGAGGAAGAGAGAGGGAAATAGAG
Organism: Oncorhynchus tshawytscha; assembly: GCF_018296145.1. Lineage (NCBI taxonomy): Eukaryota > Metazoa > Chordata > Actinopteri > Salmoniformes > Salmonidae > Oncorhynchus > Oncorhynchus tshawytscha. The sequence continues at coordinate 1,746,927 of NC_056455.1, forward strand.
GAAGAGAGTGGGAAATAGAGGAAGAGAGAGGGAAATAGAGGAAGAGAGTGGGAAATAGAGGAAGAGAGTGGGAAATAGAGGAAGAGAGTGGGAAATAGAGGAAGGGAATAAAGAGAGATTGTGAAAGAGAAGAAAATAAACTGTATCCAGAGTCTGTTGCTATGTAACCGTGCAGACAAATACATTTCTCCCCAAAAACTTCTGAAATAGAACAGCAAATATTCCTTCTGCTCTGTTTTTATGACTCTTCCCTATCCATCATGCTTTTTCTTGGACTACTCCAGTCCTTCCGACCATGGAATGTTGCAGCCACACCGTCTTTGCCTAAAGGATGTGGAGTTACGCTGCAAAATGTCTTCTGCATTGATCACTGGTGTCTTTCAGTTCTATTTACTGGCAATTACTATTATAATGCTGGTGTAAGAAACTCAGAGTTGAAAGTCAAGTTCATTAGCAGCCAAATGTGTGTAAACCCAGTAACAATACAATGCAATGCAGTGCATGCATCAACAGTAGTTGAATTAGGTGGGTTAGTGTTGGGCTGCAACAAAAGCCTGTACACGCTCTGATGGACCCAGGTTTGATGACCTTTGACCTACACTCACCTGCACGGCCAGGGCCTGGAAGGGCGTGCACAAGCCCCCGATGGGGAAGAGCTTATTGACGTTGATGTCACCAAATACCTGCCTCCTCTCTCTCCTAACTGCCATCTTCCTCTGGATGTCCCCATACAGCTGGTGACACTGAGACACCTGGGGGAGGGAGATTAGGATCTGGTTGTAAATGGGAAACAATTGTGCCACCAGGTCTAGTGTCTGTGTGTGTCTGTGAGATAGGGAGTGAGAGGGAGAAAGAGGGAGTGAGAGGGAGAAAGAGGAAGAAAGAGGGAGAGAGGGGGAGAGAGGGAGAGAGAGGGAGAGGGAGTGAGAGAGAGGGAGAGGGAGGGGGAGAGAGAGGGAGAGAGAGAGGGAGGGAGGGGGAGAGAGAGGGAGGGAGGGGGAGAGAGGGAGAGAGAGGGAGAGGGAGTGAGAGAGAGAGAGAGGGACGGAGGGGGAGTGAGAGGGAGAGGGGGAGAGAGGGAGAGAGAGGGAGAGGGAGTGAGAGAGAGGGAGAGGGAGGGGGAGAGAGAGGGAGAGAGAGAGGGAGGGAGGGGGAGAGAGAGGGAGGAGGGGGAGAGAGGGAGAGAGAGGGAGAGGGAGTGAGAGAGAGGGAGAGGGAGGGGGAGAGAGAGAGGGAGGGAGGAGAGAGAGGGAGAGGGAGGGGGAGAGAGGGAGAGAGAGGGAGAGGGAGTGAGAGAGAGGGAGGGAGGGGGAGAGAGGGAGAGAGAGAGGGAGAGGGAGTGAGAGAGAGGGAGAGGGAGGGGGAGAGGGAGGGGGAGAGAGAGGGAGAGAGAGAGAGAGGGAGGGAGGGGGAGAGAGAGGGGGGGGAGGGGAGAGAGAGGGAGGGAGAGGGAGTGAGAGAGAGGGAGAGGGAGGGGGAGAGAGAGGGAGAGAGAGAGGGGAGGGAGGGGGAGAGAGAGGGAGGGAGGGGGAGAGAGAGGGAGGGAGAGACTTACAGTTGTTCCATTCCATTCATCTTAAGATAGCTACAGTAGGTGAGACAACCACATATTACTGTCATAGCAAGTCACTGTTATTGTTTGTTATTGTTTGAGACTAGTGTCAGACGTCTGACGATCTCTGGTAGTCAGTGATCATGTCGGAGCAGTCGGAACAGGCTCTGAGTTTACATGACTTGAAAGCAGAATTCTGCAGTGTGTTGCTGTGTATTGGAGTGCGTGTTGCTGTGTGTTGGGGTTTGTGCTGGAGCGTGTGCTTGGAGCGGGTGCTTGGAGCGGGTGCTTGGAGCGGGTGCTTGGAGCGGGTCCTTGGAGCGGGTGCTTGGAGCGGGTCCTTGCAGTGGGTGCTTGCAGCGGGTGCTTGAGCGTGTGCTTGAGCGGGTGCTTGAGCGTGTGCTTGAGCGGGTGCTTGAGCGGGTGCTTGGAGCGGGTGCTTGAGCGGGTCCTTGGAGCGGGTCCTTGCAGCGGGTCCTTGCAGCGGGTGCTTGGAGCGGGTGCTTGCAGCGGGTGCTTGGAGCGTGTCCTTGGAGCGGGTCCTTGAGCGGGTGCTTGAGCGGGTGCTTGAGCGGGTCCTTGCAGCGGGTGCTTGAGCGGGTCCTTGCAGCGGGTGCTTGGAGCGGGTGCTGGAGCGGGTGCTTGGAGCGTGTGCTTGGAGCGTGTGATTGAGCGGGTCCTTGGAGCGGGTGCTTGCAGCGGGTGCTTGGAGCGGGTGCTTGGAGCGGGTGCTTGGAGCGGGTGCTGGAGCGGGTGCTTGGAGCGGGTGCTTGGAGCGGGTGCTTGCAGCGGGTGTTGGAGCAGTCTTACCTTGATGTGTTGGAGTGTGTGCTTGGAGCGGGTGTTTGGAGCGTGAGTTGGAGCGTGTTGGAGCGGGTGTTTGGAGCGTGAGTTGGAGCGTGTCCTTGGAGCGTGTTGGAGCGGGTGTTTGGAGCGTGAGTTGGAGCGTGTGTTGGAGCGTGTGTTGGAGCGTGTGTTGGAGCGTGCTTGGAGCATGTGCTTGGAGCGTGTGTTGGAGCGTGAGTTGGAGCGTGAGTGCTGGAGCGTGTTGGAGCGGGTGTTTGGAGCGTGAGTTGGAGCGTGTGTTGGAGCGTCTGTTGATGTGTTGGAGCATGTGTTGGAGCGTGTGTTTGGAGCATGTGTTGGAGCGTGAGTTGGAGCGGTCTTACCCTGATGTGTTGGAGCGTGTGTTGGAGCGTGAGTTGGGGCAGTCTTTGATGTGTTGGAGCGTGTTGGAGCATGTGTTGGAGCGTGTGTTGGAGCATGTGTTGGAGCGTGAGTTGGAGTCAGTCTTACCCTGATGTGTTGGAGCGTGTGTTGGAGCGTGAGTTGGGGTCAGTCTTACCCTGATGTGTTGGAGCATGTGTTGGAGCGTGAGTTGGAGTCAGTCTTACCCTGATGTGTTGGAGCGTGTGTTGGAGCGTGAGTTGGAGTCAGTCTTACCCTGATGTGTTGGAGCGTGTGTTGGAGCGTGAGTTGGAGTCAGTCTTACCCTGATGTGTTGGAGCGTGTGTTGGAGCGTGTGTTGGAGCGTGAGTTGGAGCGTGAGTTGGAGTCAGTCTTACCCTGATGTGTTGGAGCGTGTGTTGGAGCGTGAGTTGGAGTCAGTCTTACCCTGATGTGTTGGAGCGTGTGTTGGAGCGTGAGTTGAGTCAGTCTTACCCTGATGTGTTGGAGCGTGTGTTGGAGCGTGAGTTGGAGTCAGTCTTACCCTGATGTGTTGGAGCGTGTGTTGGAGCGTGAGTTGGAGTCAGTCTTACCCTGATGTGTTGGAGCGTGAGTTGGAGCGTGAGTTGGAGCGCGAGTTGGAGCGCGAGTTGGAGCGCGTGTTGGAGCGCGTGTTGGAGCGCGTGTTGGAGCGCGTATTGGAGCGCGTGTTGGAGCGCGTGTTGGAGCGTGTGTTGGAGCGTGTGTTGGAGCGCGAGTTGGAGCGCGTGTTGGAGCGCGTGTTGGAGCGCGTGTTGGAGCGCGTGTTGGAGCGCGTGTTGGAGCGTGTGTTGGAGCGTGTGTTGGAGCGTGAGTTGGAGCGTGAGTTGAGTCAGTCTTACCCTGATGTGTTGGAGCGTGTGTTGGAGCGTGAGTTGAGTCAGTCTTACCTTGATGTGTTGGAGCGTGAGTTGGAGCGTGAGTTGGAGCGTGAGTTGGAGTCAGTCTTACCCTGAAGTGTTGGAGCGTGAGTTGGAGCGTGAGTTGGAGCGTGAGTTGGAGCGCGAGTTGGAGCGCGAGTTGGAGCGCTAGTTGGAGCGCGAGTTGGAGCGCGAGTTGGAGCGCGAGTTGGAGCGCGAGTTGGAGCGCGTGTTGGAGCGCTTGTTGGAGCGTGAGTTGGAGCGCGAGTTGGAGCGTGAGTTGGAGTCAGTCTTACCCTGATGTGTTGGAGCGTGAGTTGGAGTCAGTCTTACCCTGACGTGTTGAGTGTGACATGGAGCAGGGCTCTCCTCTGTGCCGACAGGCCCTGTCTGGTTCTTTGGTGTTGGGGCTTCCTCTACAGGCCCTGCAGGGAGGAAACTGTTTAATGTGGGTATAATCATGTGTGTGTGTGTGTGTGGCTTGAAAGAGGAGCACAGCTAATCAATTATTTTGACAGAGACATAGGCAGACTGGGAGAAGAACGTGTACACACACACACACACATACACACACCTCAATTCTAGCCTCTGGGTTCTGACTGGAACGTTTGCCAAACATACTAAACTACTGCTCCAATTCTACTGTTCTAGAATGTCAAGAATGTCCAGAGTCCATGCTTTATAACGCAGTTAAATTGAATTATAGTATCAGGTTTTATTGGGTCTGGCTATGACCTCTCTGGCTTTACAGTGACCTTTCTCCTTCTTCAATACTGCCACTGTGCGTCAGACTCCTGTCGTAGGGCCACTGTGCGTAAGACTCCTGTCGTAGGGCCACTGTGCGTCAGACTCCTGTCGTAGGGCCACTGTGCGTCAGACTCCTGTCGTAGGGCCACTGTGCGTCAGACTCCTGTCGTAGGGCCACTGTGCGTCAGACTCCTGTCGTAGGGCCACTGTGTGTTAGACTCCTGTCGTAGGGCCACTGCGTGTCAGACTCCTGTCGTAGGGCCACTGTGTGTCAGACTCCTGTCGTAGGGCCACTGTGTGTTAGACTCCTGTCGTAGGGCCACTGTGCGTCAGACTCCTGTCATAGGGCCACTGTGTGTCAGACTCCTGTCGTAGGGCCACTGTGTGTCAGACTCCTGTCGTAGGGCCACTGTGTGTCAGACTCCTGTCGTAGGGCCACTGTTTCAGACTGCTGTTGTAGGGCCACTGTGTGTGTGTGTGTGTGTGTGTGTGTGTTTCTGTCCATGCGTTGGGGACTGTGTGTATGAACACCTGTTTGTTGCTAATAGTTACCTTCATAAATCCATTCCTCCGGTGAACCCGGACCCCCGCTGAAAAGGTCAGATGTTTGACCTGTGACCTCGCTGCTCTGTGATGGGTCACTTTCACTCTCAATCTTCTTCTCCCTTTCTTCCTTCTCCTCCTCAGCCAGGTTGTTTACCTGGTCTCTGTACAAAAAACAGCCAGGTTGTTTACCTGGTCTCTGTATAGAAAACAGCCAGGTTGTTTACCTAGTCTCTGTTCAGAAAACAGAGTTTGATAAAACGTACATCTAACCTTGACTTATCATTGATATAAATCACTTTCAAGAGAGACTTTGTAGAAAACATTTGACTAATGATCTGTTTTTTGAGAACCTATGTTTCAGGGAGCTTAATTGTCCAGTAAACATCTAATTACATGTTTTTGTATGCTACAGTGTTTACTAGGGTTGTACCACAGTGGCCTCATGACCACTAAAACCATACCACACACACTGTCACACCAGGCCTGCCCTCAGATAACATATTGATTAGTGTGTGTGCCTCTTTCGCTTGGGAAGATTGATGACGTTCTGTTCACCACATCCCCACAACAGCAAAGGGTTGCTATGGGTGACTCTCTATCCAGTCACTCACTCACACACTACTGAAAAGCGTCCATACCGAACCAAACTTAATCTGGTTTAAT